>NW_019155445.1:0-5771 GCF_002288905.1 Enhydra lutris kenyoni | reverse complement strand
AAAAATGAGCCTGTGACATGAAAGACAGCACGAAGACCCCACTGGCAACCAGAGAATGCTGTTGACATCACTTCCGCCCCTAAAATGAACTCTGTGTCAGCCCCATTGTGAGGGGGAAAGGCAATGACAAAGAAATCAGTTGTGATTGGAAATAGTCAAACATTTTTCAATTGTCAAAAAGCCCACGTGGTAAGGGTTTTTTTTTTCCTTTTCTAAAATATTTATTTATTTATTTTGGAGAGAGGGAGACACGCACACACAGAGAGAGAGAGAGAGAGAGAGAGAGAGCGCTCCAGCACTAGTTGGGGGAGGGGCAGAGGGAGAGACTCTGGAAGCAGACCCCCCACTGAGCCACAGACCCCCAATGCAGACCTGCATCCAAAGACCCTGAGATCAGGACCTCAGAAAACACCGAGCGTCTGGCGCTCAACAGGCTGAACCACCTGGATACCTCCTAATAAGAGTTTCTTTCCGGGGCGCCTGGGTGGCTCAGTGGGTTAAAGCCTCTGCCTTCGGCTCAGGTCATGATCTCACGGTTCTGGGATCAAGCCCCGCATCGGGCTCTCTGCACAGCGGGGAGCCTGCTTCCTCCTCTCTCTCTCTCTCCCTTGCCTGCCTCTCTGCCTACTTGTGATCTCTGTCTGCCAAATAAATAAATAAAATCTTTTAAAAAAAAAAAAGAAGAGTTTCTTTCCATACCCTTAGCCATGAACTTGGCCCCAGGGTACCTTAAGTATTAGCTATCGTCAGGGTTCCTGTCAGGGTTATTTGAAGTAACCAAGAGTTTATTTCATCCCAAGAGCTTCCCTTTTTATCTTCAGTTTGGGAGGAGTGTTTCACAATGCTCATAGCATTCCATGGTGGTGCAATACTTAGTTTTTAAAGAAATGCTCCTAGAGCGCGAGTGTGTGCCCAAATATGTTTTACCAGTAGATGTGGAAGCCCAAAGGTATCCAGAGCATGAACAGATGCTCAACTTGATTCCTCATGAGAGGAGATGCAAGTCAGACCATGAGGAGGTAAGGCTTCACGCGGCTCCTAAGAAGGACGGACGAGGCTTGGTGAGATGTGGCGAGATCGAGACCTTGTGCCCTTCCGGGTGGGGGGGGCACAAAATGGGGGATCCTCTGTGGAAAACAGTTTGGCAGTTCCTCAGAAGGTTAAACCTAGACCCGCTAGATGGCTCAGCCGTTCTGCGCGTCGGGACATTCCCCACAGAAGTAACAACAGGGAGCGAGGAGATGCCAGTGCACAGACGTTCACGGCAGCACTCTTCACAACAGCCCAGAGGTCGCAAGCCCCCGAACGTCCATGGTGACTGGATACACAAAGCGTGGTTCGTTCTTGCAATGGAATGGCACTCCCTTAACATGCGCGGACTGTCTGTTAGCGGAGTACGACTCGGCCATAGGAAGGAAGGAAGCTCTCACTCAGGCTATACCGAGGGTGCGCGGTGAAAATACCGTGCTGAGGGAGAAGCCGGGCACAAAAGGCCCCACAGCGTAGGATCCCGGGTCTGTGAAATGTCCAGAATGAGTAACCCACAGAGCCAGAAAGCAGCCTGGTGGTTGCCGGGGGCTGCGGAGGGGGCTGGGGAGTGACTGCTCAGGGGGACGCGGTGTCCGTCTGGATGGGGGGATGCAAATGTCCTGGAACTAGACAGAGGTGGCGGTTGCACAAAATCACGACTGTGCCGCATGCCACGGGAGCGTTCACTTCCAGACAGTTAATCCTGGGTTGCGTGAATTTCACCTTAATGAAGAAATAAAGGTCAGTAGGCCATGGCTCCCGGCGGTGGGAAGCCACGGACCTGGCCCAGCGGTGAGGCAGGTCCAGCAGAGCTGTGGGAATCTGCTGGGCACGAGCCACCCCCCGGGAAAGGTTCCCCCGAAGAGGCCCAGAGCCCGTGCCCTCCCCCACCAGCTCAGCAGTGGAGGGAAGAACCCAGGGCAAGCTGTGGTCTCCCTCCTCCCCAAAGAGGCAAGCCAGCAGGGACAGAGTGTGGGGTGAGCAATTAGCAGGTGCCTAACAAGACACGAGGGACTGGGCCCGAGGAGTGGGATGGAGGGCTACATTTGGCTCCGTCAGGTCCTCCAGCTCCCTCCTGTGAGGCCAGAGACTTGCCTCTACATCACAGGTGGCCCACAGCGCTCTCTCAGCAGAAGCTGGCTCGCCTTTGACCAGGCGTCCTGGCAGCGGACGGGACACCTTCCACAGGTGAGTGTGGGGGACGGAGGCAGACAGGGCAAGTCAACGGCAGGCGGGGGCTGTGGAGTCTCCAGCCAGGCTTGCTGGGTGACCTCCGGGAAGTGACTCGGCCTCTCTGGGCTCAAGTCACCTGTCTGTACAATGGAAACAAGACAAAACGGGAAGTGTCCAGCGAGCTCAGAGGGTTGAGCTCTGGGTCCTCAGTGGAGAGACTGAGGAGCTTTGGAACAAGAGAGACTGGGAGGTGGGTAGTTGGTTGACCTCCCCAAGCTTCTTCATCCTGGAAAGGGAGGTCCGAGCGCCCTCTTAGAGGGTTAAGTAAGACAAAGCCTTGTTAAATAAGGCTTTAGTAGGTCAGGTTAAGTAAGACAAAGTCAAACTCCTTGCGGTGGTGTCAGGTGCACCGGAGGCGTGGAAGAAACGTTCACTGTTAGCAGCGGGGCCACGCGGAGCCAGCGCAGGCTTCTCAGCAAGGGAGAGGTCATTTCAGCGTGGCGGTGGCCATTATGGAGGCTCAGCCAGAAGGAGAAGCCTGTCCCCAAAGAGCCCAGAGAAGGGGCAGTGTTGAAGGTGAAGCGTGACAAGACGAGAACTCAGTGGGGCACTGGGAGGAGAGGAAGAAGAGGAAGGTCATGTAGAAGCATCAGGATTCATGAGGGGGCGGAAGGAGACCAGGCTGCCGCCGCCGGCATCTCTGGCCCAGGTTCCCGGGTGGTCAGTGGGGCCAGCACTCAGCCTGGGCACAGAGGAAGAACTGGATTGGGGTAGACGCTGAGCTGGGCTAGACACGGGTTCTGTGGGACCCAGGGTAAGTTCAGCAAAGGTGGGGTGCCTGGAACCTTGGGGTGGGACCCCAGGGGACACAGTGACCTTGGCAGAGAATGAGGTGGAATCCACCATTCACTTACCCACCCACCCGGGCCTCGGCCTCCTCTGAGTTCCTTCAGGGTATGCGGGGCTGTGTGTGCGTGTGTGCGTGTGTGCGCGCGCGTGCACCTGTGTCACGCGTACGTGCGCGTGCGCGCGTGTGTGTGCGCTATTGCAGGTGCTCCAAAGAACATATATTGGGTTATCTGGGTGGCTCAGTCGGTTAAGCATCTGCTTCAGCTCAGGTCATGATCTCGGGTCCTGGAATTGAGCCCCGTGTTGGGCTCCCTGCTCAGTGCAGACCTGCTTCTGCCCCTCCCGCACTCAGGATCTCTCTCCCTTTGCACACTCTCTCAAATAAGTAAATAATATCTTTTAAAAAGCATAGATCATACTTCAGGCTGGAGTATGGCTTGTATTCATCATTCAGATTAAGAAGTAAAACATCTCTGTACATTCCCCCTCCATTCCCCTACTCCCATATGCCTGTATCACACCCCTTCCTCCCTCCCTCCCTCTCCCTGGTCCTGAGATAAGGACATCCTACAACTAGCGTGGGTCACTCCCATGCACGTTTGCACCTTTACTCTCTGGGATTTATCCACCAGCGATCCACAGAATTTTGTGGCCTGTCTTTAAACTTCACATGAGCAACGTGATTCTACCCACATCCTTCTGTGGTTTTCTTCTGTCCCTGCTTTCGAGATTTCTTCTGGCCAGTGAGAGCAGTTCCACGATTCCTCCATTCCTGTGACTATAGAAATGTCCACCGAGTAAGAATGTCTCAATGGATGTATGCACCCCTACTATGGATGAGAACTACTCGTTCCAAACCTCCCTGAACAAGTCTCACCACGCACCTTCTAGAGAATTCCTCTGTGGTGGAATTGCAGGGTTAGGAGGGGTCCCTGTGTTTGCCATCATCTCAGAATTCTCGTCCGCAGCTTGGGGAATGCCAGACTGAAGATGCTCCGTCGGAGGTCCACGACTCCACTAGCAAGTGCAACAGGTGTAGGGGTCGAGGGTGAGAAATGGTCTGCACGCTTGGCTGCTGTCCACCGATCCTGCCGGTGGGTTGTGGGGAATGAATGGTGTGTCACTGATGGAAAGGATGCAGCAAACAGGTGGGTGGATGGGGGTCCTGTTGCAGGAAAGAGTGGGAAGAATCCACGAACGTCTGAACTAAGGAGAGGGGATGAGATCAGGGTGAAGTGGAAGGGTTGGCCGCGATCAGGACCCTGGACAACTCTCAGGTTTCCTTTCTGATAGATCCAGGATGGCCATGCAAGGGGCAAATGTCACCTCTGTCTCTGAGTTCCTGCTCCTGGGGCTCTCAGAGAACCCCGAGCAACAGCAGCTGCTGTTCATACTCTTCCTGACTATGTACCTGGTCACGGGACTGGGGAACCTGCTCATCATCCTGGCTATCGCCACTGACCCCCGACTCCACACCCCCATGTACGTCTTCCTGGCTAACTTGGCCTTTGTGGACATCTGCTTCACCTCCACCACCATCCCCAAGATGCTGGCCAACCACGTGTCAGGGCACAAAGGGATCCCTTATGCAGGCTGCCTGACCCAGATGTTCTTCTTCATCTGGTTTGCTGGCATCGATAGCTTCCTGCTGACCGCCATGGCCTATGACCGCTATGTGGCCATCTGTCACCCTCTCCACTATGCCAGGTCTGTAACACCACAGCTCTGTGGCCTCCTGGTGGCTGCGTCCTGGACTGCAGCCTTCGGCAATGCTCTGACCCACACAGTGTTACTGACTCGCCTCTCATTCTGCACCCACAACCGGGTGCCCCATTTCTTTTGTGACCTCAGCCCTCTGCTGAAGCTGGCCTGCTCTGACACCTTTCTCAATAATGTGATGGTGTACACCGTGGGCGCCCTACCCATTATCACTCCTTTTGTGGGCATCTTGGTCTCCTACACATGCATCTTTGCCACGGTGTTGAGGATCCCCTCCACGAGAGGCAAGCAGAAGGCTTTCTCCACCTGTGGCTCTCATCTGTCTGTGGTGTCCCTGTTCTACGGGACACTCATTGGGGTTTATTTCAGCCCCACGTCCTCCCACACGGCCCAGAAGGACACAGCCGCTGCGGTGATGTACACTGTGGTCACTCCCATGCTGAACCCCTTCATCTACAGTCTACGCAACAGTGACATGAAGGGGGCCTTGGGGGCGCTCATCAATAGGAAGCCAGTTTTTCTTCAGTGACCATAGCACTGGGATGTTTGACGACCCAAATCCAGGGCCCATCTGTACGAAATTTTCTTGCACGGTCCCAAGGTTAGTTGTTTCCTTCATATCATTCTCCGTGGTTCTCTGTGTATTACTTCATTCTTCCAACAACTACTTCTTGAACATCTGTTATCTGTAGACACTGTTTTAGGGGCTGAAGGTCCAGCAGGGAACAAACAAAATCCCTGCCCTTGTAATGCTCCCACTGCAGCCTGAAGACCACATCGCGGTTAAAGGAAGTGCTCGGCAAACTAGAGAGACCGGGATACAAGCCTCACCTTGGTTAACATTCAGGTTTATCTGCTCTAATAAAGAGTTGCAAATGCAGAGGCTCAGAACTTGTAAGATTTTGCAAGCTGAACTCATTGTTTCTGTAACAACACAGTTCCTTCAGAAACCTTACAGTAGACATCTGGTCTACCTGTTTCTAGTACGTTCCATTGTGAGG
>NW_019155444.1:0-5773 GCF_002288905.1 Enhydra lutris kenyoni | reverse complement strand
GAACCTGACATGCCCCTAGAACCTCATCCAATACCTAGCTTAGGTTTCCAGGGCTCTGTCCCTCAGGCCTGTTCTGGAAAACCAAGTTATGGCCCAACGTGTGGCCCCTAGCCATACAATAGAATCCCTCTCGTCTCGAGAAGGAAAGCTTAATCTTGAAAACGGGGAGCCACACTCAGCCTAGGAGATTCCTGCATGGCCCCAGAGCCACAGCCACATTCTGAGGTCTCCCTGGACACCAAGCAGCATTGGGACCCTTCAGACTGAGAAACTCTGTCAACTCAGATCACTTGGAACTTCGAACCAGAGGCAGCGGATCAAAGCTGCCCTTTTCCTTGGCTGCTGTGGTAACGCGAGGTGGGGTATACAGTCATCCATTCGGAGAGCTCTGCTGTCGAATCTTTCATGTAGGAGACCTCTAAGCTGACTTCCCCTGTCCCGAAGAAGGAAACCTTGTGGTTTGGAGCAGCTAACAAGCTCCAGCTTGGTTCAGCCTCCAAGGCTTCTTGAGGCCACCCGAACATTCTTTGGCCATCATGGATACAAATTCCAGTGTGAGCAGACATCTCACCCTCGCCCATCCTCAGGTGCTGGAGATCTTGAAACAGCTGCTGCACAATGGAACTGTCATGCCCTCGGCACTGAACATATCCATAGCTTTGTTTTCAGATTTCGATCCTCACAAGCTTGGCCAGCAGGCCCTCCACCTTGGGAATTCTGGAGTCACAAAGTTGCCTTCTACCTGGCCAACAGAAAGAAGAAATATCCTACATGTCTGACCAAAACACCCAATGAGCGTCCAACCACACGTCCCTCAAGGGCACCCTGATATCATAGATCGCCCTGTGAATTAATGCTCAGTGTAACACAGCCCGAGACCCAATCTCCTGTCGCCAGACAGATAGCGGGACCCATATCCTGCAGGTGGGAACTGCCTTGGCCCGAGCCCGTTATTTCCATCCAACCTGGGTATGCAGGTATCTGACCCCAGAAGGTAGAGGAAAACCCTGCCCTTGTGTGTACCTGAACACAACAGAGTACTCCTCCTTCCCCATGGCAGGAAAGTGGATGTTTATATGGTGGTACTACTTTCAGAGTGGGAGGCACCTGCATGGCCCATGAGACCACGCACACTCAGAAGGGGCAACTGGGCACAAATAGGCATTGTGACTCTTAGCCTGAGACCGCTTTCAAGCACAGCCTTTCGGGGCTGGACCAGGATCCCACAGATAGAACCTATTGTGACCCTAGACAGAAATCCTAACCCTTGGTGGGGTTGTCCAGGCCACGTGACCCACAACCCGTCTCTGGAATCCCTGTTTGGGCAGGACCCCTGAGATGGAAAAGAGCACTCTTCCCTTCCCCCAGAAAAACACCAAACTCTTGGTAGCCTGGCAGAATCCCCAGAAAGGGACAATATCCCATGGAACCATATGCTCACCCGTCCATTCCGAGACCATCCTAGGTATACAGTCCAGAGACAAAAGCCTCTGCTACTGCCTTCCAGGCACCCGAATTTCAAATCCGGAGGAGCTGCTTTCAGGGTCTGCACAACTGGTCTGCCATAACCTCGCCCCTAATTCTTCCCCGAGTTGCTGTCTGAAGACTTCGTTCCCAAAGCCATGACCACATGCCCTCCAGGATGGACCCCCAGAACCACACCGCATCACTTGGCCTGCTCTCCCGAGGAAACTCTGCCCGTCTCAGTTGCCCAAACCATCCAGAATGGGAGACACCTGCAAGGCACCTGAACCCATCCCAATTTCATAGGCTTCTCCGGAAAAAAGGCGCAGTATGAGACACCGTCAGCACCTACCTCCAGGAAGACACGCACGTCAAAGGGCCTGAGTCCGAAGATTCAAACTGACATGCCCCTAGGACCTCATCCAAAACCTAGCTTAGGTTTTCAGGCCTCTGTCAGTCCGGCCTGTTCTGGAAAACCAACATATGGCCAATGTGTGGTCCCTCAGCCATACAGTAGAACGCCTCTGGTCCCGAGAAGGAAACTTTGCTCTTGGCAACGGGGTCCCACCCACAGGCTAGGAGGTTCCTGCATGGCCCCAGAGAAACCGCCACATTCTAAGGACTCCCTGGACACCAAGCAGCATTGGGACCCGTCTGACTGAGACCTCCGTCAACTCAGATCCCTTGGAACTGCGAAGCAGGGCCACTGGATCAAAGCTGCCCTGTTCCTAGGCTTCAGGGGTAACGGAGGTGGAGTTGCCAGGCATCCATTCGGAGAGCTCTGCTATCGAATCTTTCCATAGGGGACCCTGGAGCCCTCTAACTGGACTTCCCCTGTCCCGCTGAAGGACACCTTGGTGTTTGGAGCAGCTCACAAGCTCCAGATTCGGAAAGCCACCAGGTCTTCTTGAGGCCGCACGAGCAGTCGTGGGCCATCACGAACACAAAACCAGCGTGAGCAGACATCTCTCCCTCGATCGTCCTCAGGTGCTTGATTTCTCGAAACAGACGCTGCATATTGTAATTGTTATGGCCTCGGGATTAAACATAAGCATAGATTTGTTTTCAGACTTCCATCCTCACACACCTTTCCAGGAGGCTATCCATATTGGGAATTCTGGAAAAACAAAGCTGCCTTCTGCCTGCGCACCGGAAGGAAGAAAAGCCCTACGGGTCTGCCCAGAATCCCCAGGTTAAGGTCCAGCAGCAATGCCCTCAAGGGCACCCTGATATCATAGGCCGCCCTGTGAACCGATGCTCTGTCTGACACAGCCCGAGCCCCGGCCTCCTGTCAGCCAGCCACATAGCGCGACCCATATCCTACAGGTCGGCTCTGTCTTCGTCAGAGGCCGTCATCTCCTGCGAACCTGGGTATGCAGGTATCTTACCCCAGAAGGTAGCGCAAATCCCTGCCTATGGGGGAACCTGAATCACAGCAGAGTACTCCTCCTTCCTCATGGCAGGAATGTGGATGTGGAGATGGTTGTACCACTCTAGGGTGGTAGCCAGCTACATGGCCCATGAGACCACGCCCACTCAGGAGGGACAGCTGGGACCAAATAGGCATTGGCATCCTCAGCCTGAAACCCCTTTAAAGCACACCCTGTTGGGGCCTGGACCAGGAAGCCAGAGAGCAGGCCTCTCGTGCCTCTTGGCCCAAATCCTAACCCTTGGTGTGGTTGTCCAGGCCACCTGACCCACAACCACACTCTGGAATCCTTGTTTGCGCGGGACCCCTGACGTGGAAAACAGCACTCTTCCCTTCCCCCAGAAAGAGAGCAAACTCTTGGGAGCCGGGGAAAAACCCCAGATAGGTATAACCTCCCATGGACCCATGTAGCAACCCTATCATTCCGAGGCCATCCTAGATATAGAGTCCAGACAGAAAAGCCTCTGCTACTGATCCCAGGCATCCGAATTGCAAATCCAGAGGAGCTGCTTTCAGGGTCTGCAGATCGGGCCTACCATAACTTCGCTCGTAATTCTTCCCCGAGTTGCTGTCTGAAGACTTGGTTCCCAAAGACGTAACCTCATGCCCTCCAGGATGGGACTCCAGAACCAAACAGCATCACTGGGCCTGCTCTCCTGAGAGAACTCTGCACATCTCAGCTGCCCAAACCTTCCAGAATGGGAGAAAGCTTCAAGGCACCTGAACCCACTCCAATTTCATAGGCTGCTCTGGGAAAAATGCACAGTCTGAATGACACACCTTCAGCACCTACCTGCAGGAAGAAACGCACGTCAATGGACCTGAGTCTGAAGATTGAACCTGACATGCCCCTAGAACCTCATCCAATACCTAGCTTAGGTTTCCAGGCCTCTGTCCCTTAGGCCTGTTCTGGAAAACCAACTTATGGCCCAACGTGTGGCCCCTAGCCATACAATAGAATCCCTCTTGTCTCGAGAAGGAAACCTTGCTCTTGAGAACGGGGACCAACCCTCAGCAGAGGAGATTCCTGCATGGCCCCACAGCCACAGCCACATACTAAGGTCTCCCTGGACACCAAGCAGCATTGGGAACCGTCAGACTGAGAATCACTGTCAACTCAGATCCCTTGGAACTTCGAACCAGAGGCAGCGGATCAAAGCTGCCCTGTTCCTTGGCTGCTGTGGGAACGCGAGGTGGGGTTTCCAGGCATCCATTCGGAGAGCTCTGCTATCGAATCTTTCCATGTGAGAGACCTCTAAGTTGACTTCCCCTGTCCCGCAGAAGGACACATTGTGGTTTGGAGCAGCTCACAAGCTCCAGCATGGATAAGACTCCAAGGCTTCTTCAGGCCACCCGAGCATTCGTTGGCCATCATGGATACAAATTCCCGTGTGAGCAGACATTTCACCCTCGTCCATCCTCAGGTGCTAGAGATCTTGAAACAGTTGCTGCATATTGGAACTGTCATGCCCTCGGCACTGAACATAACCATAGCTTGTGTTTTCAGATTTCGATCCTCACAAGTCTGCCAACACGCCCTCCACCTTGGGAATTCTGGAGTCACAAAGCTGCGTTCTACCTGGCCAACAGAAAGAAGAATTGTCCTACAGGTCTGCCCAAAACCCCAAATGAGCGTCCAACCACACGGCCCTCAAAGGCACCCTGATATCATAGGGCGCCCTGTGAACTAAGGCTCTGTGTAACAAAGCCCGAGACCCAATCTCCTGTCGGCCAGCCAGATAGCAGGACCCATATCTTGCAGGTGGGAACTGCCTTGGCCCGAGCCCATTATTTCGATCCAACCTGGGTATGCAGGTATCTGACCCCAGAAGGTAGTGCAAATCCCTGCCCTTGTGTGTACCTGAAGCACAACAGAATACTCCTCCTTCCCCATGGCAGAAAAGTGGATGTTGATATGGTGGTACTACTTTCAGAGTGGGAGCCACCTGCATGGCCCCTGAGACCACGCCCACTCAGAAGGGGCAACTGGGCACAAACCGGCATTGTGACTCTTAGCCTGAGACCCCTTTCAAGCACAGCCTGTCGGGGCTGGACCAGGATCCCACAGAGAGAACCTATTGTGCCCCTAGTCCCAATCCTTACCCTTGATGGGGTTGTCCAAGCCACGTGACCCACAACCCGTCTCTGGAATCCCTGTTTGGACAGGACCCATGAGATGGAAAAGAGCACTCTTCCCTTCCCCCAGAAAAACACCAAACTCTTGGGACCCTGGCAGAATCCCCAGAAAAGGAGAATATACCATGGACCCATGTGCTCACCCGTCCATTCCGAGACCGTCCTAGGTATACAGTCCAGAGAGAAAAGCCTCTGCTCCTGCCTCCCATGCACCCGAATTTCAAATCCTGAGGAGCTGCTTTCAGGGTCTGTACATCGGGCCTGCCATAACCTCGCCCCTAATTCTTCACTGAGTTGCTGTATGAAAACTTCGTTCCCAAAGCCTTGACCACATGCCCTGCAGGATGGGACACCCAGAACCACACCGCATCACTGGGCCTGCTCTCCCGAGGAAACTCTGCCCGTCTCAGTTGCCCAAACCATCCAGAATGGGAGAAACCTGCAAGGCACCTGAACCCACCCCGATTTCATAGGCTGCTGTGGAAAAAAGCAGCAGTATGAGACACCGTCAGCACCTACCTCCAGGAAGACACGCACGTCAATGGGCCTGAGTCCGAAGATTCAACCTGACATGCCCCTTGGACCTCATCCAAAACCTAGCTTAGGTTTTCAGGCCTCGGTCCCTCCGGCCTGTTGTGGAAAACCAACATATGGCCCAATGTGCGGGCCCTGAGCCATACAGTAGAACCCCTCTGAACGAAAAGGAAACTTTGCTCTTGGGAACGGGGTCCCACCCACAGGCTA
>NW_019155443.1:0-5773 GCF_002288905.1 Enhydra lutris kenyoni | reverse complement strand
CGGGTGGCCTCAAGAAGCCTTGGAGGCTTATCCAAGCTGGAGCTTGTGAGCTGCTCCAAACCACAAGGTGTCCTTCTGAAGGACAGAGGAAGTCAAGTTAGAGGTCTCCCACATGGAAAGATTCGACAGCAGAGCTCTCCGAATGGATGCCTGGAAATCCACCTCGCATTCCCACAGCAGCCAAGGAACAGGGCAGCTTTGATACGCTGCCTCTGTTTCGAAGTTCCTAGAGATCTGAGTTGACAGAGGTTCTCAGTCTGACGGGACACAATGCTGCTTGGTGTCCAGGGAGACCTTAGAATGTGGCTGTGGCTCTGGGCCCATGCAGGAATCTCCTAGGTTGAGGGTTAGTCCCCGTTCTCAAGGCAAGCTTACCTTCTCGAGACCAGTGGGACTGTATTGTATGGCTAGAGGCCACAGGTTGGGCCATAAGTTGGTTTTCCTGAACAGGCTTGAGGGACAGAGGACTGAAAACCTAAGCTAGGTATTTTTGAAGTTCTAGGGGCATGTCAGGTTCAATCTTCAGACTCAGGTCCATTGACGTGCGTTTCTTCCTGCAGGTAGGTGCTGAAGGTGTGTCAGTCAGACTGCGCATTTTTTCCAAAGCAGCCTATAAAATTGGTGTGGGTTCAGGTGCCTTGAAAGTTTCTCCCATTCTGGAAGGTTTGGGCTACTGAGATGTGCAGAGATCCCTCGGGAGAGCAGGCCGAGGAATGCTATTTCGTTCTGGAGGTCCCATCCTGGAGGGCATGTGGTCACGTCTTTGGGAAACAAATCTTCAGACATCAACTCGGGGAAGACTTAGGTGAGAATTCATGGCAGGCCCTATCTGCAGACCCTGAAAGTAGCTCCTCAGGATTTGAAATTCGGATGCCTGGGAGCAGTAGCAGAGGCTTTTCTGTCTGGACTCTATATCCAGAATGGCCTCAGAATGATAGGGTTGCTACATGGGTCCATAGGAGGTTCTACCAATCTGGGGTTTTTCCCCCAATCCCAAGAGTTTGCTGTCTTTCTGGGGGAAGGGAAGAGTGCTGTTTTCCACGTCATTGGTCCCGCCCAAACAAGGATTCCAGAGCGGGTTGTGGGTCATGTGGCTTGGACAACCCCACCAAGGGTTAGGATTTAGGCCAAGAGGCACGAGAGGCCTGCTCTCTGGCTTCCTGGTCCAGCCCCCAACAGGGTGTGCTTTAAAGGGGTCTCAGGCTGAGGGTCTCAACGCCTGCTTATGCCCAGCTGCCCCTCCTGAGTGGGCGTGGTCTCATGGGCCATGTAGCTGGCTCCCTCTATAAAGTAGTACAACCATCTCCACATCCACATTCCAACCATGAGGAAGGAGGAGTACTCTGCTGTGATTCAGGTTCCCCCATAGGCAGGGATTTGCGCTACCTTCTGGGGTCAGATACCTGCATACCCAGTTTCGCAGGAGATGACGGGCTCTGACCAAGACAGAGACCACCTGCAGGATATGGGTCGCGCTATGTGGCTGGCTGACAGGACGTCGGGGCTCGGGCTGTGTCAGACAGAGCATCAGTTCACAGGGTGGCCTATGATATCAGGGTGCCCTTGAGGGCCATGCTGCTGGACCCTCATCTGGGGATTCTGGGCAGAACCGTAGGGCATTTCTTCCTTCCGGTGGGCATGCAGAAGGCAGCTTTGTTTTTCCAGAATTCCCAATAGGGATGGCCTGCTGGCAAGGTGTGTGAGGATGGAAGTCTGAAAACAAAGCTATGCTTATGTTCAGTGCCGTGGCCATAACAGTTCCAATGTGCAGCGTCTGTTTCGAGATCTCAAGCATCTGAGGACTATCGAGTGTGAGATGTCTGCTCATGCTGGAATTTGTATCCATGATGGCCAATGAATGCTCGTGCGGCCTCAAGAAGCCTTGGTGGCTTTCCGAAGCTGGAGCTTGTGAGCTGCTCCAAACAGCAAGGTGTCCTTCAGCGGGACAGGGGAAGTCCAGTTAGAGGGCTCCAGGGTCCCCATATGGAAAGATTCGATAGCAGAGCTCTCCGAATGGATGCCTGGAAACTCCACCTCCGTTACCCCTGAAGCCTAGGAACTGGGCAGCTTTGATCCAGTGGCCCTGCTTCGCAGATCCAAGGGATATGAGTTGAGGGAGTTTCTCAGTCTCACGGGTCACTTGCTGCTTGGTTCACAGGGAGACCTTAGAACGTGGCGGTTGCTCTGGGGCCATGCAGGATCCTCCTAGCCTGTGGATGGGACCCCGTTCCCAAGAGAGAAGTTTCCTTCTCGGGACCTGAGGGGTTCTACTGTATGGCTCAGGGACCACACGTTGGACCTTATGTTGGTTTTCCAGAACAGGCCGGAGGGACAGAGGCCTGAAAACCTAAGCTAGGTTTTGGATGAGGTTCTAGGGGCATGTCAGGTTCAATATTCAGACTCTGGCCCATTGACGTGCGTGTCTTCCTGGAGGTAGGTGTCGACGGTGTCTCATACTGCGCCATTCTTCCAGAGCGGCCTATGAAATTGGGGTGGGTTCAGGTGCCTTGCAGGTGTCTCCCATTCTGGATGGTTTGGGCAACTGAGACGGGCAGAGTTTCCTCGAGAGAGCAGGCCCAGTGATGCGGTGTGGTTCGGGGGTCCCATGCTGGAGGGCATGTGTTCAAGGTTTTGGGAACGAAGTCTTCAGACAGCAACTCGTGGAAGAAATAGGGGTGAGGTTATGACAGGCCCGATGTGCAGACCCTGAAAGCAGCTCCTCAGGATTTGAAATTCGGGTGCCTGGGAGGCAGTAGTAGAGGCTTTTCTCTCTGGACTGTATACCTAGGATGGTCTCGGTATGGATGAGGGTGCACATGGATCCATGGGATATTCTCCCTTTCTGGGGATTCTGCCATGCTCCCAAGATTTTTGTGTTTTTCTGGGGGAAGGGAAGAGTGCTCATTTCCATCTCAGGTGTCCCGCCCTAACAGTGATTCCAGTGACGGGTTGTGGGTCACGTTGCCTGCACAACCCCATCAAGGGTTAGGATTTGGGTCTAGGGGCACACTAGGTTCTCTCTGTGGGATCCTGGTCCAGCCCCGACAGTCTGTGCATGAAAGGGGTCTCAGGCTTAGAGTCACAATGCCTGTTTTTGCCCAGTTGCCGCACCTGAGTGGGCGTGGTCTCATGGGCCATGCAGGTGTCTCCCACTCTGAAAGAAGTACAACCATATCAACATTCACTTTCCTGCCCTGGGGAAGGAAGAGTACTCTGTTGTGCTTCAGGTACACACAAGGGCAAGGTTTTGCACTGCCTTCTGGGGTCAGATACCTGCATACCCAGGTTGGATCGAAATAATGGACTCGGGCCAAGGCAGTTCACACCAGCAGGATATGGGTCCCGCTATCTGGCTGGCCGACAGGAGATTGGGTCTCGGGCTGTGTTCCACAGAGCATTAGTTCACAGGGCGACCTATGATATCAGGGTGCCCTTGAGGGCCGTGTGGCTAGACGCTCATTTGGGGTTTTGGACAGACCTGTAGGACATTTCTACTTTCTGTTGGCCAGGTAGAAGGCAGATTTGTGACTCCAGAATTCCCAAAGTGGAGGGCCTGCTGGCCAAGCTTGTGAGGATCGAAATCTGAAAACACAAGCTATGGATATGTTCAGTGCCGAGGGCATGACAGTTCCAATGTGCAGCAGCTGATTCAAGATCTCAAGCACCTGAGGATGGGCGAGGGTGAGATGTCTGCTCACACTGGAATTTGTGTCCATGATGGCCAACGAATGCTGGGTGGCCTCAAGAACCTTGGAGGCTTATGCAAGCTGGAGCTTGTGAGTTGCTCCAAACCACAAGGTGTCCTTTTGTGGGACAGGGGAAGTCAGGTTAGAGGTCTCCCACATGGAAAGATTCGACAGCAGAGCTCTGAAAATGGATGTCTGGAAACCCCACCTCGCGTTACCACAGCAGCCAAGGAAAAGGGCAGCTTTGATCCGCTGCCTCTGGTTCGAAGTACCAAGGGTTCTGAGTTCACAGAGGTTCTCAGTCTGACGGGATACAATGCTGCTTGGTGTCCAGGGAGACCTTAGAATGTGGCGGTAGCTCTGGGGCAATGCAGGAACCTCCTAGCCTGTGGGTGGGACCCCGTTCCCAAGAGCAAAGTTTCCTTCTCGGGACCAGAGGGGTTCTACTGTATGGCTCAGGGACCACACGTTGGGCCACATGTTGGTTTTCCAGAACAGGCCGGAGGGACAGAGGCCTGAAAACCTAAGCTAGGTTTTCGATGAGGTCTTAGGGGCATGTTAGGTTAAATCTTCGGTCTCAGGCACATTGACGTGTGTGTCTTCCTGGAGGAAGGTTTTGACGGTGTCTCATACTGTGCCTCTTTTCCAGAGCGGCCTATGAAATTGGGGTGGGATCAGGTGCCTTGGAGGTTTCTCCCATTCTGGATGGTTTGGGCAACTGAGACGGGCAGAGTTTCCTCGGAAGAGCAGGCCCAGGGAGGCGGTGTGGTTCTGGGGGTCCAATCCTGGAGGGCATGTGGTCAAGGCTTTGGGAACGACGTCTTCAGACAGCAACTCGGGGAAGAATTAGGGGCGAGGTTATGGCAGGCCCTTTGTGCAGACCCTGAAAGCAGCTCCACAGGATTTGAAATTCGGGTGCCTGGGAGGCAATAGCAGAGGCTTTTCTCTCTGCACTGTATACCTAGATTGGTCTCAGAATGGACGGATGAGAACATGGGTCCATGGGATATTCTCCCTTTCTGGGGATTCTGCCAGGCTCCCAAGAGTTTGGTGTTTTTCTAGGGGAAGCGAAGACTGCACTTTTCCATCTCAGGGGTCCTGAACAAACAGGGATTCCAGAGATGGGTTGTGGGTCACGTGGCCTGGACAACCCCACCAAGGGTTAAGATTTGGGTCTAGGGGCACAATAGGTTCTCCCTGTGGGATCCTGGTCCAGCCCCGACGGGCTGTGCTTGAAAGGGGTCTCAGGCTAAGAGTCACAATGCCTGTTTGTGCCCAGTTGTCCCTCCTGAGTGGGCGTGGACTCATGGGCCATGCAGGTGGCTCCCACTCTGATAGTAGTTTCACCGTATCAACATCCACTTTCCTGCCATGGGGAAGGAGGAATACTCTGTTGTGCTTCAGGTACACACAAGGGCAGGGTTTTGCACTACCTTCTGGGGTCAGACACCTGCATGCCCAGGTGGATGGAAATAACGGGCTCGCGCCAAGGCAGTTCCCACCAGCAGGATATGGATCCAGCTATCTGGCTGGCCGACAGGAGTTTGGGTCTCGGGCTGTGTTACACAGAGCTTTAGTTCACAGGGCGACCTAAGATATCAGGGTGCCCTTGAAGGCTGTGTGGTTGGACGCTCATTTTGGGTTTGGGCAGACCTTTAGGACATTTCTTCTTTCTGTTGGCCAGGTAAAAGGCAGCTTTGTGAATCCAGATTCCCAAGGTGGAGGGCCTGCTGACAAAGCTTGTGAGGATCGAAATCTGAAAACACAAGCTATGGTTATGTTCAGTGCCGAGGGCATGACAGTTCCAATATGCAGTAGCTGTTTCAAGATCTCCAGCACCTGAGGATGGGCGAGGGTGAGATGTCTGCTCACACTGGAATTTGTATCCATGATGGCCAAAGAATGATCGGGTGGCCTCAAGAAGACTTGGAGGCTTTCCCAAGCTGGAGCTTTTGAGCTGCTCCAAACCTCAAGGTGTCCTTCTGCGGGACAGGGGAAGTCAGCTTAGAAGTCTCCCACATGGAAAGATTTGACAGCAGAGCTCTCCGAATGGATGCCTGGAAACCCCACCTCGCGTTCTCACAGCA
>NW_019155442.1:0-5776 GCF_002288905.1 Enhydra lutris kenyoni | reverse complement strand
ATCAAGGGGACAAAGAGAGATGAGTACAAAATGAGACTATCATCCTACCATTATAGAGATTGGGGTGTGCGTGTGTGCGTGTGTGTGTGTGTGTGTGTGTGTGTGTGTGTGTGTGTGTGTGTGTGCGGGATGGAAGGAGGGGTGGGGATGTGAGGGAAGGGAGGAAGACTCAGACAGTATATGCAAGATGCAGCATCAGGCTTGCCTAAAGGCTGGCTGGTAGAAGACCCTCCTCTGGACCCCAAAAGAAAACACTCATTTCTTGGAGCAAGAAAAGCAGGAGGATGAAATCTCAAAGTCTTTGGAGAGAGTTATGAGAAAAAGGAATCATTTGGGAGAAATGGCACTCATGTGGGGTGGGTGTCTCAGGAAGACAAACTAGGTTACACTCTGGGAAGGCATTTTCTGTCAACTTGAGAGCCTCCAGTGGGTTGTTGCTGAGGGTAAACCCCCAGTCCCATGAGGGGCTGAGTCACATGTGAAAACCACCCAACACTGTGCAAGCCTAGGGGACCACCAGACCATCTAAGGCAGTGTGGTTGTCTTGGGCAAGTTCTACTGGAACCATAGCCAAAATATATCCCAGCCTGACTACTGTTCCATCTTCACTGCTAGAGTCCCGGTCTAAACCGTCATCACCTGTCCCTGGACAGCTACAGTGGCCCCTTAACTCATGTCCCTGGTGCTATTTTAAAAATGCCAATCAGATCATGGTTCTCTTTGTAAAAAATCCTCCAATGGCTTCTCATTGCTCTTAGAATAAAGTCCAGACTCTCTCATGGTCTGTGAGACTGGGCACTCGCTGCCCTCATCTCTTATCCTCTGACCTTACTGCATGCTACACCCCCTCAGAGCGCAGAGACACACCTTCTCTCTCCTCCTCAAAGAGGTCGTTCTTATCTTGAGGCTTCTGCTCATGGTGGCCCCTCTGCCTGGAGCACTGTTCCCATGGATCTTTGCATGGTTAACTTTTCCTTATTTTTCAGGTCCTGCATCATCTGTCACTTCCACACAGAGACCTCCTTTGTCCCCATTTGGAAGTAGGCCCCCTCTCCTCACCCCAGCCACTTTCTTTATCTGGTTCTATTTTCTTTGTTATTATGGCTTCTTGCTATTTGAAATAATTTCATCAGTGTATTAATCTGCTTATGCATTTTCTTTCTTCTTCCATGAAAACATGAGTTTTGAGAACAGAGAGCTCTTCTATCCTGTTTACCACCCAAGTGCTGGGTCTATGGGATTAAAAGCATAGTTGTGGGATGAATGAATGAATGAATGAATGAATGAAGAGATGAACAGATAAGTCAGACACACCTGGTTTTGGCCACCTGCAGGCCTAGTGACTTTGAAAATGTCTGTTGGTAATCTGGGGCCTCGTGAATAGTATAGGGACCATGATACTTACCCTGAGGATGTCACGGGACACCTGTGCCTGAATTATGTGAGACTTGCAGCTCAGTACCTTGCACCCAGAGGTGCCCATTAATGTCAGCTCCCTTCTCCTTCCAGGTCTTTCAGTTGTGGATTCCACATGAAGCAGGAGGGTCAGGATGGACTGCCTCTGCCAAAGGACTACCATTGGAAGGGCCAGTCACAGGGATGGACAACTGGTCTACCTGTCTCCCAGCCCTGATCTCATCCCCATGATCCATCTGGCTCTCTGAGGTCCAGACTCTGCCCGCAGTCCTGTTGCCACTGCTGTGCTCAGCCCCCTCATGCCTTCCCTGTGGCTTCTAATGCTGAAGCTTCTTAAAGCCTGGTATTCAAGGCTTTTGAACACCAGCTCTCATTTTATCTGCACAATTTTATGCTCTTGACTTTTAGTGGCTCCTTGACTCTGCTCAGGCTGTTGCTTACCCCATCCCTCACAGTCCAGTGTAGACTTTTTCTTTTAGTGCCCTCAGCACTGGGTTGGTGCACAAGAAATGAATGTACTAATTACAAAATGGCCCCTTTATTTCCTTAAAGTGTATCGGTCTCTGTTTTACTAGAGAAATTTTTTTAGTAGACACTTGAGTTGGACATTCCCTTCATGTATTGATTTGTTTTTCCTGGGAACATAAACTTTTAGGGCAGGAAAGATAATCTTGTCTAACTCACATGACAGAGAGGGAAATAGGACCCAGAAAAGTAGAGCACCCCACACAGGTCACGCAGTGGGTCAGCAGCAGTGAAGACAGGAACTCAACTATGGATTTTGGCTGCAGAGGACTCATGGCTTAGCTCAGTTTGGATTCAGCCTGGGCAGGAAGCCCATGGCCTGGTCTGCTTTGGCCGTGCCCCCGGGCACCATGTGAGTGGCAGCAGCTGGAGGCCATTAGGGGTGTGTGTATGTGTCTTGCTCACACCCCCATCTACAAACATTATCCTTGGAGGCAGCCTCAGCTGGGATGGTACACCCAGGTGGCTGTCCCATGTGCCAGCCTGCGTGCCTTGAACCTTTCTCTGAAGCTTCCCTACTTGGGAGGGCTGAACTGAACTTTCTACCAGGAAAGCAGGAATAGGGCTGAGTCCCTGCTGTTAGCACCCAGGCCTTTGGGATCCTGGGTTCAGGCAGGCTTCTGGGATGGTCATTTTCGAAGAGAGCAGTGCTGCCCCCTGCAGGATATTTTGGGTATTTATGGGGGTTGTTTCTGGCGGTCACAGAGTTTTGGGGAGACTATTAGTGATTAGCTGGTGGGGCAGATATGCCCAGCATACCGCCTTGTGCCAGAAAATTCCACATTACAGAGAATCCACTTGCATCTTCCAGAGCAATGTTTTCATGTCTCACTGAAAATGCATGCAAGTGAAAAATCTGTTTATAGTTATGTATTTCTAGACCCAAGCTCTCTCTCTCTCTCTCATCTATCTATCTATGAATATATATATATATATATACATATATATATATATGTATATATATATATATATATTCATAGATAGATAGATGAGAGAGAGAGAGAGAGCTTGGGTCTAGAAATACATAACTATAAACAGATTTTTCACTTGCATGCATTTTCAGTGAGACATGAAAACATTGCTCTGGAAGATGCAAGTGGATTCTCTGTAATGTGGAATTTTCTGGCACAAGGCGGTATGCTGGGCATATCTGCCCCACCAGCTAATCACTAATAGTCTCCCCAAAACTCTGTGACCGCCAGAAACAACCCCCATAAATACCCAAAATATCCTGCAGGGGGCAGCACTGCTCTCTTCGAAAATGACCATCCCAGAAGCCTGCCTGAACCCAGGATCCCAAAGGCCTGGGTGCTAACAGCAGGGACTCAGCCCTATTCCTGCTTTCCTGGTAGAAAGTTCAGTTCAGCCCTCCCAAGTAGGGAAGCTTCAGAGAAAGGTTCAAGGCACGCAGGCTGGCACATGGGACAGCCACCTGGGTGTACCATCCCAGCTGAGGCTGCCTCCAAGGATAATGTTTGTAGATGGGGGTGTGAGCAAGACACATACACACACCCCTAATGGCCTCCAGCTGCTGCCACTCACATGGTGCCCGGGGGCACGGCCAAAGCAGACCAGGCCATGGGCTTCCTGCCCAGGCTGAATCCAAACTGAGCTAAGCCATGAGTCCTCTGCAGCCAAAATCCATAGTTGAGTTCCTGTCTTCACTGCTGCTGACCCACTGCGTGACCTGTGTGGGGTGCTCTACTTTTCTGGGTCCTATTTCCCTCTCTGTCATGTGAGTTAGACAAGATTATCTTTCCTGCCCTAAAAGTTTATGTTCCCAGGAAAAACAAATCAATACATGAAGGGAATGTCCAACTCAAGTGTCTACTAAAAAAATTTCTCTAGTAAAACAGAGACCGATACACTTTAAGGAAATAAAGGGGCCATTTTGTAATTAGTACATTCATTTCTTGTGCACCAACCCAGTGCTGAGGGCACTAAAAGAAAAAGTCTACACTGGACTGTGAGGGATGGGGTAAGCAACAGCCTGAGCAGAGTCAAGGAGCCACTAAAAGTCAAGAGCATAAAATTGTGCAGATAAAATGAGAGCTGGTGTTCAAAAGCCTTGAATACCAGGCTTTAAGAAGCTTCAGCATTAGAAGCCACAGGGAAGGCATGAGGGGGCTGAGCACAGCAGTGGCAACAGGACTGCGGGCAGAGTCTGGACCTCAGAGAGCCAGATGGATCATGGGGATGAGATCAGGGCTGGGAGACAGGTAGACCAGTTGTCCATCCCTGTGACTGGCCCTTCCAATGGTAGTCCTTTGGCAGAGGCAGTCCATCCTGACCCTCCTGCTTCATGTGGAATCCACAACTGAAAGACCTGGAAGGAGAAGGGAGCTGACATTAATGGGCACCTCTGGGTGCAAGGTACTGAGCTGCAAGTCTCACATAATTCAGGCACAGGTGTCCCGTGACATCCTCAGGGTAAGTATCATGGTCCCTATACTATTCACGAGGCCCCAGATTACCAACAGACATTTTCAAAGTCACTAGGCCTGCAGGTGGCCAAAACCAGGTGTGTCTGACTTATCTGTTCATCTCTTCATTCATTCATTCATTCATTCATTCATCCCACAACTATGCTTTTAATCCCATAGACCCAGCACTTGGGTGGTAAACAGGATAGAAGAGCTCTCTGTTCTCAAAACTCATGTTTTCATGGAAGAAGAAAGAAAATGCATAAGCAGATTAATACACTGATGAAATTATTTCAAATAGCAAGAAGCCATAATAACAAAGAAAATAGAACCAGATAAAGAAAGTGGCTGGGGTGAGGAGAGGGGGCCTACTTCCAAATGGGGACAAAGGAGGTCTCTGTGTGGAAGTGACAGATGATGCAGGACCTGAAAAATAAGGAAAAGTTAACCATGCAAAGATCCATGGGAACAGTGCTCCAGGCAGAGGGGCCACCATGAGCAGAAGCCTCAAGATAAGAACGACCTCTTTGAGGAGGAGAGAGAAGGTGTGTCTCTGCGCTCTGAGGGGGTGTAGCATGCAGTAAGGTCAGAGGATAAGAGATGAGGGCAGCGAGTGCCCAGTCTCACAGACCATGAGAGAGTCTGGACTTTATTCTAAGAGCAATGAGAAGCCATTGGAGGATTTTTTACAAAGAGAACCATGATCTGATTGGCATTTTTAAAATAGCACCAGGGACATGAGTTAAGGGGCCACTGTAGCTGTCCAGGGACAGGTGATGACGGTTTAGACCGGGACTCTAGCAGTGAAGATGGAACAGTAGTCAGGCTGGGATATATTTTGGCTATGGTTCCAGTAGAACTTGCCCAAGACAACCACACTGCCTTAGATGGTCTGGTGGTCCCCTAGGCTTGCACAGTGTTGGGTGGTTTTCACATGTGACTCAGCCCCTCATGGGACTGGGGGTTTACCCTCAGCAACAACCCACTGGAGGCTCTCAAGTTGACAGAAAATGCCTTCCCAGAGTGTAACCTAGTTTGTCTTCCTGAGACACCCACCCCACATGAGTGCCATTTCTCCCAAATGATTCCTTTTTCTCATAACTCTCTCCAAAGACTTTGAGATTTCATCCTCCTGCTTTTCTTGCTCCAAGAAATGAGTGTTTTCTTTTGGGGTCCAGAGGAGGGTCTTCTACCAGCCAGCCTTTAGGCAAGCCTGATGCTGCATCTTGCATATACTGTCTGAGTCTTCCTCCCTTCCCTCACATCCCCACCCCTCCTTCCATCCCGCACACACACACACACACACACACACACACACACACACACACACACACGCACACACGCACACCCCAATCTCTATAATGGTAGGATGATAGTCTCATTTTGTACTCATCTCTCTTTGTCCCCTTGAT
>NW_019155441.1:0-5776 GCF_002288905.1 Enhydra lutris kenyoni | reverse complement strand
AAAAAAGAGTTTGACTTCTCCTTTCCCAATTTGGGTACACTTTATTTCTTTTTGATGTCTGATAGCTGTTTCTAGGACATCTAGTACTATGTTGAATAACAGCGCCATGAATGGCATCCTTCTCGTGTTCCTGATTTCAAAGGGAAGGCTGTCAACTTTCCCCCATTGAGAATGATATTCACTGTGGGCTTTTCATTGATAGATTGATGAAATTGAGGAATGTTCCCTCTATCCCTATACTTTGAAGTGTTTTAATTAGGAACAGATGATGTATTTTGTCAAATGCTTTTTCTGCATCATTTGAGAGGACCGCGTGGTTCTCTCTTCTCTTATTGATTTGTTCTATCACATCGATTGCTTTGCATATATAGAGCCATCCTTGCAACCCAGTGATGAATTCCACCTGGTCGTGGTGGATAATCTTTTTTGGTTGTTTGTTTGTTTTTAAATTTTTTTTTTTAATTTTATTTTTTTATAAACATATATTTTTATCCCCAGGGGTACAGGTCTGTGAATCGCCAGGTTTACACACTTCACAGCACTCACCATAGCACATACCCTCCCAAATGTCCATAATCCCACCCTCCCTCTCCCAACCCCCCTCCCCCCATCAACCCTCAGTTTGTTTTGTGAGATTAAGAGTTACTTATGGTTTGTCTCCCTCCCAATCCCATCTTGTTTCATTTACTCTTCTCCTACCCCCTTAACCCCCCATGTTGCATCTCCTCTCCCTCATATCAGGGAGATCATGTGATAGTTGTCTTTCTCCGATTGACTTATTTCGCTAAGCATGATAACCTCTAGTTCCATCCACGTCATTGCAAATGGCAAGATTTCATTTCTTTTGATGGCTGCATAGTACTCCATTGTGTATATATACCACATCCTCTTTATCCATTCGTCTGTTGATGGACATCTAGGTTCTTTCCATAGTTTGGCTATTGTAGACATTGCTGCTATAAACATTCGGGTGCACGTGCCCCTTCGGATCACTACATTTGTATCTTTAGGGTAAATACGCAGCAGTGCAATTGCTGGGTCATAGGGTAGTTCTATTTTCAACATTTTGAGGAACCTCCATGCTGTTTTCCAGAGTGGTTGCACCAGCTTGCATTCCCACCAACAGTGTAGGAGGGTGCCCCTTTCTCCGCATCCTCGCCAGCATCTGTCATTTCCTGACTTGTTAATTTTAGCCATTCTGACTGGTGTGAGGTGATATCTCATTGTGGTTTTGATTTGTATTTCCCTGATGCCGAGTGATGTGGAGCACTTTTTCATGTGTCTGTTGGCCATCTGGATGTCTTCTTTGCAGAAATGTCTGTTCATGTCCTCTGCCCATTTCTTGATTGGATTATTTGTTCTTTGGGTGTTGAGTTTGCTAAGTTCTTTATAGATTTTGGATACTAGCCCTTTATCTGATATGTCGTTTGCAAATATCTTCTCCCATTCTGTCAGTTGTCTTTTGGTTTTGTTAACTGTTTCCTTTGCTGTGCAAAAGCTTTTGATCTTGATAAAATCCCAATAGTTCATTTTTGCCCTGGCTTCCCTTGCCTTTGGCGATGTTCCTAGGAAGATGTTGCTGCGGCTGAGGTCGAAAACGTTGCTCCCTGTGTTCTCCTCAAGGATTTTGATGTATTCCTTTCTCACATTGAGATCCTTCATCCATTTTGAGTCTATTTTCATGTGTGGTGTAGGGAAATGATCCAATTCCATTTTTCTGCATATGGCTGTCCAATTTTCCCAACACCATTTATTGAAGAGGCTGTCTTTTTTCCATTGGACATTCTTTCCTGCTTTGTCGAAGATTAGTTGACCATAGAGTTGAGGGTCTATTTCTGGGCTCTCTATTCTGTTCCATTGATCTATGTGTCTGTTTTTGTGCCAGCACCATGCTGTCTAGATGGTGACAGCTTTGTAATAGAGCTTGAAGTCCGGAATTGTGATGCCACCAACTTTGGCTTTCTTTTTCAATATTGCTTTGGCTATTCGAGGTCTTTTCTGGTTCCATATAAATTTTAGGATTATTTGTTCCATTTCTTTGAAAACAAAATGGATGGTACTTTGATAGGAATTGCATTAAATGTGTAAATTGCTTTAGGTAGCATAGACATTTTCACAATATTTATTCTTCCAATCCAGGAGCATGGAACATTTTTCCATTTCTTTGTGTCTTCCTCAATTTCTTTCATGAGTACTTTATAGTTTTCTGTGTATAGATTCTTAGTATCTTTGGTTGGTTTATTCCTAGGTATCTTATAGATTTGTGTGCAATTGTAAATGGGATTGACTCCTTAATTTCTCTTTCTTCTGTCTTGTTGTTGGCGTAGAGAAATGCAACTGATTTCTGTGCATTGATTTTATATCCTGACACTTTACTGAATTCCTGTACAAGTTCTAGCAGTTTTGGAGTGGAGTCTTTTGGGTTTTCCACATATAGTATCATATCATCTGTGAAGAGTGACAGTTTGACTTCTTCTTTGCCAATTTGGATACCTTTAATTTCCTTTTGTTGTCTAATTGCTGAAGCTAGGACTTCTCGTACTATGTTGAATAGCAGTGGTGATGACGGACATCCTTGCTGTGTTCCTGACCTTAGCGGAAAAGCTTTCAGTTTTTCTCCATTGAGAATGATATTTGCAGTGGGTTTGTCATAGATGGCTTTGATAATATTGAGGTATGTGCCCTCTATCCCTACACTTTGAAGAGTTTTGATCAGGAAGGGATGCTGTACTTTGTCAAATGCTTTCTCAGCATCTATGGAGAGTATCATATGGTTCTTGTTCTTTCTTTTATTAGTGTGTTGTATAACATTGATTGATTTGTGGATGTTGAACCAACCTTGCAGCCCTGGAATAAATCCCACTTGGTCGTGGTGAATAATCCTTTTAATGTACTGTTGAATCCTATTGGCTAGTACTTTGGCAAGAATTTTTGCATCTGTGTTCATCAAGGATATTGGTCTGTAGTTCTCTTTTTTGATGGGATCCTTGTCTGGTTTTGGGATCAAGGTCATGCTGGCCTCATAAAATGGGTTTGGAAGTTTTCCTTCCATTTCTATTTTTTGGAACAGTTTCAGGAGAATAGGAATTAGTTCCTCTTTAAATGTTTGGTAGAATTCCCCCGGGAAGCCATCTGGCCCTGGGCTTTTGTTTGTTTGGAGATTTTTGATGACTGTTTCAATCTCCTTACTGGTTATGGGTCTGTTCAGGCTTTCTATTTCTTCCTGGTTCAGTTGTGGTAGTTTATATGTCTCTAGGAATGCATCCATTTCTTCCAGGTTGTCAAATTTGTTGGCGTAGAGTTGCTCATAGTATGTTCTTATAATTGTCTGTATTTCTTTGGTGTTCGTTGTGATCTCTCCTCTTTCATTCATGATTTTATTTATTTGGGTCCTTTCTCTTTTCTTTTTGATAAGTCTGGCCAGGGGTTTATCGATCTTATTAATTCTTTCAAAGAACCAGCTCCTAGTTTCGTTGATTTGTTCTATTGTTTTTTTGGTTTCTATTTCATTGATTTCTGCTCTGATCTTCATGATTTCTCTTCTCCTGCTGGGTTTAGGGTTTCTTTCTTGTTCTTTCTCCAGGTCCTTTAGGTGTAGGGTTAGGTTGTGTACCTGAGACCTTTCTTATTTCTTGAGAAAGGCTTGTACCGTGATATATTTTCCTCTCAGGACTGCCTTTGTTGTGTCCCACAGATTTTGAACTGTTGTGTTTTCATTATCATTTGTTTCCATGAATTTTTTCAATTCTTCTTTAATTTCCTGGTTGACCCATTCGTTCTTTAGAAGGATGCTGTTTAGTCTCCATGTATTTGGGTTCTTTCCAAATTTCCTCTTGTGATTGAGTTCTAGCTTCAGAGCATTGTGGTCTGAAAATATGCAGGGAATGATTCCAATCTTTTGATAACAGTTGAGACCTGATTTAGGACCGAGAATATGATCAATTCTGGAGAATGTTCCATGTGCACTAGAGAAGAATGTGTATTCTGTTGCTTTGGGATGAAATGTTCTGAATATATCTGTGATGTCCATCTGGTCCAGTGTGTCATTTAAGGCCTTTATTTCCTTGTTGATCTTTTGCTGGGATGATCTGTCCATTTCAGTGAGGGGAGTGTTAAAGTCCCCTACTATTATTGTATTATTGTCAATGTGTTTCTTTGATTTTGTTATTAATTGGTTTATATAGTTGGCTGCTCCCACGTTAGGAGCGTAGATATTTAAAATTGTTAGATCTTCTTGTTGAACAGTTCCTTTGAGTATGATATAGTGTCCTTCCTCATCTCTTATTATAGTCTTTGGCTTAAAATCTAATTGATCTGATATAAGGATTGCCACTCCTGCTTTCTTCTGATGTCCATTAGCATGGTAAATTCTTTTCCACCCCCTCATTTTGAATCTGGAGGTGTCTTCAGGTTTAAGATGAGTTTCTTGTAGGCAACATATAGATGGGTTTTGGTTTTTTATCCATTCTGATACCCTGTGTCTTTTGATTGGGGCATTTAGCCCATTAACATTCCGGGTAAGTACTGAGAGATATGAATTTAGTGCCATTGTATTGCCTGTAAGGTGACTGTTATTGTATATTGTCTCTGTTTCTTTCTGATCTACTACTTTTAGGGTCTCTCTTTGTTTAGAGGACCCCTTTCAATATTTCCTGTAGAGCTGGTTTGGCATTTGCAAATTCTTTCAGTTTTTGTTTGTCCTGGAAGCTTTTAATCTCTCCTTCTATTTTCAATGATAGCCTAGCTGGATATAGTATTCTTGGCTGCATGTTTTTCTCGTTTAGTACTCTGAATATATCATGCCAGCTCTTTCTGGCCTGCCAGGTCTCTGTGGATAAGTCTGCTGCCAATCTAATATTTTTACCATTGTATGTTACAGACTTCTTTTCCCAGGCTGCTTTCAGGATCTTCTCTTTGTCACTAAGACTTGTAAATTTTACTATTAGGTGATGGGGTGTGGACCTATTCTTATTGATTTTGAGGGGGGTTCTCTGAATCTCCTGGATTTTGATGCTTTTTCCCTTTGCCATATTGGGGAAATTCTCTCCAATAATTCTCTCCAATATACCTTCTGCTCCCCTCTCTGTTTCCTCTTTCTGGAATCCCAATTATTCTAATGTTGTTTCGTCTTATGGTGTCATTTATCTCTCGAATTCTCCCCTCGTGGTCCAGTAGCTGTTTGTCCCTCTTTTGCTCAGCTTCTTTATTCTCTGTCATTTGGTCTTCTATATCGCTAATTCTTTCTTCTGCCTCATTTATCCTAGCAGTGAGAGCCTCCATTTTTGATTGCACCTCATTAATAGCTTTTTTGATTTCAACTTGGTTAGATTTTAGTTCTTTTATTTCTCCAGAAAGGGCTTTTATATCTCCCGAGAGGGTTTCTCTAATATCTTCCATGCCTTTTTCAAGCCCGGCTAGAACCTTGAGAATCATCATTCTGAACTCTAGATCTGACATATTACCAATGTCTGTATTGATTAGGTCCCTAACCTTTGGTACTGCCTCTTGTTCTTTTTTTGTGGTGAATTTTTCTGCCTTGTCATTTTGTCCAGATAAGAGTATATGAAGGAGCAAGTAAAATACTAAAAGGGTGGCTACAACCCCAGGAAAATATGCTTTAGTCAAATCAGAAGAGATCCCAAATCGTGAGGTGGGAGAAAGGGGATAAAAAGAGGTTCAGAAAGAAAAAAAAAAATAATAAGAAACAATTAAAAAAAGAAAACCAATTAAAAAAATATAAAAAGGAAATACATATATATATATATATATATATATA
>NW_019155440.1:0-5786 GCF_002288905.1 Enhydra lutris kenyoni | reverse complement strand
TGCGGGCTCTTGGGCGAGGTACCCAGAGGGCTGAGTTGAAATGGACTGGGTGGGTCATAATGTGGTTTGGTGGCCATGGAGACCTTGGAATGTGGCGGTGGATCTGGGACTCTGCAGGATTCTCAACCGAAGGGTTTGACACAGCTCCATGAAGGAAGCTTCCCACAAAATGCATTGTGACCCTCAGTGGGAGCCCCATATTCAAGTAATGCCTCTCAGTGGCTGGCCCAAGTGCCCGCATATGGGGCTGGCCACGCCTACAGGCCCCAGACCTAACCAGATTTCAGGTATTCCAGTTCCCAGTACCCACTGCTCTGCTCTACACTCCCTCTATTGGGGGGACAACTGAGTCTGAAAACAGGACATTCTCTTCCCACAGAATGACACCAAACTCTTGGGAGCTGGGCAAATCTCCAGAGAGGGAGACTCGTCCATGGCTCATGAGGCAACCCCTACATTAAACAGCCATCCTGGACACAACATCCAGAGACAGAAGCCTGAGCGATCACCTCCCACTCGCCCTCCATTCATATCCCAAAGAGCTCCCATCATGGTCTATAGATAGGGCCTGCCATAACCTCATCCCCAAACCTGAGCCGAGTTTTTGTTTTCGGACGTCTATCCCCACAGCCCTGACCCACACACCCTCCAGGCAGGAGTCTCTGGAGCCCCACCCGAGGACTGTGACTGCTCTATCCTAGGAAACTGTGCCCATTCCATTGGTCACAACCCTACAGAATAGGAGATACCTCAAGGTCCCCAAGGAAATCTGACTACTGTAAGCCACCCTGGGCAAACAGGGACATTCGGACACAAGCTGAGCAACTACCTCCATGCAGACACGCAGACAGATGTCTGCAGAGACAGAAGATAGATTTGGACAGGGCCCTAGGCCCTCATCTGAACTATTGCTGTGGTTTCCATTTGTCACTCCTCAGAGGCCTGGGTTCGAAGACAGAAGGTTTGACACAGCTCTAAAGAGCAAGCTTCCCATGTGGGGATGAGAGGTAATCTTTTAGGTGCCTCAGAAAACCCACATACGCTGGTATTCGAAACCAGGCCTCTGAGAAGAGACGCCTCGATACCAAAGCTAGGGTTCAGTTTTAGGCCTGGGGCCTATCCGGTTCAATCTTCTATCTCTGGGGGCATCTTTCTGTGTGTCTGCATGTGTAGTTGCTCATCTTGTGTCAGAATGCCCCTGTTTGTCCAGGGCGGCCTCCAGGATTGGGATGGCCTTTGGGGCCTTATAAGATTCTCCTAATATATAGGGTTGTGGCCAATGAAATGGGTACTGTTTTCTGGGAGAGGGCAGGCATAGTCGTGCGGTGTGGCTCCAGAGGCCCCTGCATGCAGCATGTGTGGGCCAGGGCTGTAGGGATAGAAATCAGAAAACACAAACTCACATTAGGTTTGGGGTCAAAGTTATGGCAGGCCCGTTCTAAAGGTCGTGAGGGTAGCTCCTTGGTATATGAAAGAAGGGCGAGTGGGAGACGGTCGCTCAGGCTTTTGTCTCTGGTTTTTGTGTCAAGGATATGACGGAATATAGAGGTGTCAATGTAAGGGCCTGGTTGGCCAGAGGGAGCCATTTTGTTGCAGTGAACTTAGATTGATCCTATGCAGTGAACTTAGATTGACCCTGCCCCTCCCTGAGGAACTTACTTGCAAAGCCTAGATAAAAGGGCGAGACAGGCCAAGTGAAGACATCAAATCAGAAGGGCATGCATATATTTACTTAGGTGAGTTTAAATTCCATTGGCCACCTGTGTGGGGGCGGGACTCAACCACCCCCAAAAAGGTTAGTGTGTGAGGCTGAGGCTGAGGACGAGAAGGAGAGTCATCGGAGGAGAAGGAGAATCGTCGGAGGAGTAGGAGAGCTGTCGGGGAAGAAGAAGGAGAGCCATCGGAGAAGAAGAAGGAGAGCCGTTGTAGGAGTAGGAGAGTCGTCAGAGCCGGAAGAGCTGTCAGAGCTGTCAGAGCCGTCAGAGCACTTCTAAGAGCTGTCAGAGCTGTCAGAGCTATCAGAGCTCTTGTAAGAGCTGCCAGAGGTGTCAGAGCACTTGTCAGAGCTGTAAGAGCCATGAGAGCATGGCCTTGCTGAGCGGCCTTGTGGGGGCAGCGTTATCCAGGAAGCAGCTTCATTCCAGGAGCGGCTTCCTCGACGGGAGGCCTCCTTGGTGAGCGGCCTCGTCAGGAGCAGCATCGTCTGGGGAGAGGCCTTGTCCAGATGGGCACGTTGGGAGCGGCCTTGCCGGGGTCGTCGTCGTCGCCTCTTTGCAAGAGACGGCCCTGAATGGTCAGTTTGATTCTCGATGCTTGGTGTGAAATAAAGCTTTGCTTCACCTTCGCTTTGTATCAGTTTCGCTCCTTTGATTACGGACCCTAACAGTCCTCAAGATCCATGGATGAGTCTCCTTCTCTGGGGATTTGGCTCGGCTCTGAAGAGTTTGGGGTCATTCTGTGGGAAAGGAGGAGTCCGGTTTTCTGCCTCAAGTGTCCCTCTAAAAAGGGATTCCAGAGCAGAGCCCTGGGTATGGGTGACTGGAAAACACGACCTCTGGTGATTATTGGGAGCCTTGTGGCATGGCAAACCCCATATGTGGACTGTTGGTCCAGCCACTGAGAGGACTTCCTTGAACACAGGGTTCATGCTGAGGTTCACAATGCATGTTTGTGCCCAATGCTGCCCTCAAGCATGGGTGTGGCCTCATGGGCCATGCAGGTTTCTCCTGCCCTGAAGGTCTGACACCATGTGAACAGCAAGGTTTCTTGCCATGGAGAAGGAGTTCTGATTGGGCGTCGGGCTGCCCTTGTGCAGGGATTGGAGATAAAGTCTAGGTTCAGATGCCTGAAAACCCAGGTTAGCAAGAGATGACAGCCTAAGGCCATGGGGGGTTCATTGTGCTGGGTGTGCGGCCAGCTGTCTGGGTGTCTTTTGGGTGTTCTGGCTCAGGATGTGTTACACAGAGCGTTAGTGCCCAGGGAAGCCTATGGAATTGGGGTGCAGTCGAGGGCACTGCAGGTTTCAGCCTCATGGTGTGATTCTAGACAGCTCCATAGGCAACGTTTTTCTTCTGCTCAGCAGGCAGAGTGCTGTGTTGTGACTCAGGAATTCCCAATGTTGAGGGCTTGTGGGCCAGGAGTGTGAGGACAAATGTCTGAAAACACAAGCCAGCGTTAGATTATTCACCGAGGGCTCTGCAGTCCTACTTTGCAGAGGTGTCGAGTTTTTCTGCATCTGAAGTCAGGGCGAGTGTCACACATTGGCTGAGGCTAGAGATTGTGTCCATGATTGCCCCTTCATGAATGGGGTCTAATGACGCCATGAAGGTTTTCCCATGCTGGGACTTTTGTGCTGTTCCCAAGTGCAAGTCTTCCTTGTGTGGGCAATCGAGTCCTGTTGGATGGCTCCAGGATACCCCATACGGAAAGACTCCCGGTTAGGCTTATAAGGATGGATCCCTGGACACCCCAGGTATCACATTCCGTTTGAGGTCTACCAACAAGGTCAGTTGCATCTTCTGGCTCTGGGTCTAACTTCGCTGGGGGCTGAGTTGAAATAGTTTCTCAGGAGGATGGGTCATAAGAAGGATGTGTCCTTGGAGACCTTGGACTGGGGAGGGGGCACAGGGGCTGCAGGATTATCCTACATGGAGGGTTTGACACAGCTCCAAAGAGCAAGCTTCCCATGTGGAGATGAGAGGTGTTCTTTCAGGTTCCTAAGGAAACCCCCATTTGCTGGTATTCGAAACCAGGCCTCTGAGGAGAGACACCTGGATATCAAAGCTAGGGTTCCGATTTGGGCCTAGGGGGCTATGAGGTTCAATCGTCTGTCTCTGCGGGTATCTGTCTGTGTGTCTGCATGGAGGTAGCTGCTCAGCTTGTGTCAGAATGCCCCTGTTTGTCCAGGGCGGCCTCCAGGATTAGGATCGCCTTGGGGGTCCTTGTAGGATTCTCCAAATCTGTAGGGTTGTGGCCTATGGAATGGGCACAGTTTCCTTGGAGAAGGCAAACAGAGTCGTGTGTTGTGTCTTCAGAGTCCCCAGCCTGGAGCGTGTGTGGGCCAGGACTGTGGGGACAGAAATCTGAAAACACAAACTTGCCTTAGGTTTGGGGCCGAGGGTATGGCACGCCCGATCTACAGTCCATGAGGGGAGTTCTTCGGTATTTGAAAGAAGGGCAAGTGGAGGCGGTCCCTCAGGCTTTTGTCTCTGGATTTTGTGTCAAGGATGTTGATGGGATGGAAGGGTGGCCTCCCGGTCCATGCACAAGTCTCCCTCTCTGGGGATTTGGCCCGGCTCCCAAGAGTTTGGGGTCATTCTGTGGGAAAGGAAGAGTCCTGTTTTCTGCCTCAGGTGTCCCTCTATAAGAGGGATTCCAAAGGAGAGCCCTGTGTACGGGTGAGTGGAAAACCCGACCTCTGGTGAGGATTGGGGGCCTAGGGGCATGGCAAATCCCATATGTGGGCTCTCGGTCAAGCCACTGAGAGGCCTTCCTTTAACACGGGCTCAAGCTGAGAGTCACAATGCCTGTTTGTGCACAAGGTCGCCCTCAAGCTTGGGCGTGGCCTAAATGGCCATGCAGGTTTGTCCTACCCTGAAGGTCTGACACCAAGGGAACAGCAATGTTTCCTGCCATGGTGAAGGAGGACTTCTGATTGAGCCTCAGATTTTCCCGTCTGCATAGATTGTACATATGCTCTAGGTTCAGAAGCCTGAAAACCCAGGTTGGCAAGAGATGACAGCCTAAGGCCATGGCGGATCCATTGTGCTGGGTGTGCGTCCAGGTGTCTTGGTGTCTGACCGGAGTTCTGGGCTCAGGCTGTGTCAGACAGAGCTTTAGTGCCAAGGGCAGCCTATGAAATTGGGTTGTGGTCGAGGGCACCGCAGGTTTCACCCACATTGTGGGATTCTGTGTAGCTCCACAGGGCAAACATTTTCTTCGGTTCTGCAAACAGAGTGCTGTGTTGTGGCTCCGGAATTCCCAGTCTTGAGGGTTTGTGGGCCAGGAGTGTGAGGACAAATGTCTGAAAACAAAAGCCAGGGTTAGCATGTGGGCACAGGGCACTACAGGCCCACTCTGCAGAGGCTCTGTTGAGATCTTCTGCATCTACATAAGGGCGAGTATCAGACGTTGGCCTAGGCTGGACTTTGTGTCCATGATTGCCCCTTCATGAAGGGGGGGTCTAATGAGGCCACAGAGGTTTTCCCACGCTGGGGCTTCTGTGCTGTTCCCAACCACAAGTCTTCCTTGTGCAGGATAGTCGAATCCTGTTTGGTGGCTCCAGGAGGCCCAATCCGGAAAGACTCCAGGTTAAGCTTCTAAAAATGGATCCCTGGACACCCCAGGTATCACATTTCCATTAACTCCTAGAGAAAAGGCAGGTTCCATCTGCTGGCTCTGGGGCGAGCTACTCAGGGGGATGAGTTGAAATGGTTTCTCAGGAGGATGGGTCACAATGTTGGTTTGTGTCCATGGAAACCTTGGTATCTGGCGGTGCTCAGGGGCCCTGCAGGATTCCCTTACACGGAGGGTTTGACACGACTCCAACCGAGCAAGCTTCCCATGTGGGAATGAGAGGTGTTCTTTCAGGTGCCTCACGAAACCCCCATATGCTGGTGTTCGAAACCAGGCCTCTGAGGAGAGAGGTCTGGATACCAAAGCTAGGGTTCCGATTTGGGCCTCGGGGTATATGCAGTTCAATATTCTGTCTCTGGGGCATCTGTCTATGTGTCTGCATGCAGGTAGCTGCCCAGCTTGTGTCAGAATGTCCCTGTTTGTCCAGGGCG
>NW_019155439.1:0-5790 GCF_002288905.1 Enhydra lutris kenyoni | reverse complement strand
TTTGTGGAGCATAACAAATAACATGGAGGACATAGGGAAATGGAGAGAGGGGAGTTGAGGGAAATTGGAAGGGGAAGTGAACCATGAGAGACTATGGACTCGGAAAAACAATCTGAGGGTTTTGAAGGGGCGGGGAGTGGGAGGTTGGGGGAGCCAGTTGGTGGGTATTAAGGATGGTTCGTATTGCATGGAGCACTGGGTGTGATGCAAAAACAATGAATACTGTTACGCTGAAAAGAAATTAAAAAAAAAATTACATTTAACCTTGTTACATCAAAAGGTAAAGCAAATGATGGTTTCTAAATTGACAAAATTTCTTATGTGAATTATTAAGTTTTTCTTCCTCCCCTTGAAAAATAAATACACAAATAATACCAAGATGTTTAAAACTTCTGTCATAGAAAACATTCTATTTAGAAATGAAAATACGCTTCCCTAGGATCAAGTCTCAGCATCCTTACAAGGCAAATTTAAGATGTCTACAGGATAGATTATGAACTTAAGAAACTGGAAATCTTAGCTCTTTTCATCCATCCATGTGGATGGGCTGCTTTGCCAAAATATTTATATATACTTCAATTAAGCAGATATCAGGTAGTGAACATAACGATTATTTATATTGAAATATTAATTTGTAGGAGTATCATTAGGTTTTAAACTGCCACATCATCTCTTAGAATAGCACAATTTATTCTACAGAATTGAATCTCTTATGATGTGACTTAAGGATTGTCACATTAATTATAGGCAACTGAATATAGAAGACATTTTGAGGATATATGAATTTAGAAAGAAGCAAAGGTTGCTCAACTAATAATTATGCACTTTGTTAAATTTGAAGCAGATGAAGCTTTAGCAAAACATGTTCTAACTACAGAAGGATTCCCTTGCATAAAAGAATTACCACCCCATATATGATTAAACATTATCAGTCTTCTTCAGGAGAACCAGATGACATTATATCAAGGATGAAATTATTTGACCAGTTGGTTTGCTCAACTGCAAACTGTGACTGAACTCAATACCATTATCAATAAAGAATGTTACCATGGCATTAAACTATTTTCATATAAAATGGCCTAGTTGTGGGGAGAAGTTGGGTGAGGGAACTCTAGGATTTCATGGGACTGTATGTACTGTTATGCTACTTCCTATGTGACTCTACAGTTACTCCAAAACAAACATTTAAAAGAAGGGTCCCAAAGGTTTGTAAAGACAGTTTAACTTAGGTACCCAAACCATAACCCTGCTCTCCAAAGAAATACATTGAATGCAGCATGCAGACTGGCTCTTCTAGTTTTCACAATTTTTCTACAAACCCTCGTTTTGAAAAGAAATCTCTGTAGTGCTGACTTTTAAAAATCCGAATTAGACCCAAGTGAACTTCATGTTAATACAATGGAATCATAAAAATTTTCATTCCCATTTTTAAACCCAATTATGGAAATTTCCTCAGCAACATACCAAAAGTAACTATTTCATTACTCCTTTGTCAGTCCTAAGAGTTTTTTTAAAACTATAATGCCCAGGGGGGGAGGAGTCAAGATGGCAGAGAAGTAGAAGGCTGAGACGACATCAGGTAGCAGGAGATCAGTTAGATAGCTTACCTAAACATTGTGAACACCTACAAATCCAATGGGAAATCAAAGAAAAGAGCAACAATCCTAGAAACAGAAAATCGACCACTTTCTGAAAGGTAGGACTTGCGGAGAAGTGAGTCCAAAGCGACAGGAAGATAGACCTCGGGGGGAGGGCCGGTTCCTGGCCATCGTTGGAGCAATGGAGCACAAAATCAGGACTTTTAAAAGTCTGCTCCACTGAGGGACATCGCTCCAGAGGCTAAACCAGGGTGAAGCCCACGTGGGGTCAGCATGGCCCCAGGTCCCGCGGGATCAAAGAAGGACCAGGGGTGTCTGAGTGTCGCAGAGCTCAGGTATTAGAGTGGGGAAGCTGGCTACAGAGCCAGAGCCGAGGAGTGAGCTCTAAGCTCGGGGTTACCTTGAATGGGTCACAGGCTGGGTGAGCTCGGATTGCTGATGGAGGCTAGGGAGATGGAAGTGACTGAGCACTTTTCTCCAAACGTGACCAGAGGCCAGGGAGATGGGAGCAATTGGGTGCTTTTCTCTGAGGGCACACTGAGGAGCGGGACCCCGAGCTCTCGGCTCCTCCGGGCCGGAGAATTCTACAGAAAGCGTTCAGGGAACAAAAGCTCCTTTTTCACTCCCTTTCACTCCGAAAGCGAACCCGAACCCGAGTGGATTACTTAGCCCGGCCCCTGGTAGGGGCAGTGCAATTCCGCCTCAGGCAAAGACACTTGAGAATCACTATAACAGGCCCCTCCCCCAGAAGATCAACAAGAAATCCAGCCAAGACAAAATTCACCTACCAAAGAGAGCAGCAGAATTCCAGAGGAGGAGAAAGCAAAGCACGAAACTCAAGGCTTTCTCCCCATGATTCTTTAGTCTTGCGGGTTTTTTTTTTTCTTTTTTCTTCTGCTAATTTTTTTTTAACTTTTACTCTTTCCTCTTTTAACTTTTTTTAACTAGTTTATCTTAACAATACCTTACCAAAAATAATAATAATAATAATCTTTTTTTGAACCTTCATTATTATAGTTATATTTTATCTTCCATTCTATCTAACTATATTTTTTGTATATACATATATTTACTTTTTAAATATTTTTTCCTTATTTGTTTTCTTTTTTTTTTTTTCTTGTTAATCCCCTTTCTCACTCCCACGGTTTGGGGACTCTTCTGATTTGGTTAAAGCACATTTCCCTGGGGTTTTGCCACCCATTTAACATTTTTTTTTTTTTGCTCCTTCATATATTCTTATCTGGACAAAATGAAAAGGCAGAAAAACTCACCACAAAAAGAAGAACAAGAAGCAGTACCGAAGGCTAGGGACCTAATCAATACAGACATTGGTAATATGACAGATCTAGAGTTCAGAATGATGATTCTCAAGGTTCTAGCTGGGCTCGAAAATGGCATGGAAGATATTAGAGAAACCCTCTCTGGAGAGATAAAAGCCCTTTCTGGAGAAATAAAAGAACTAAAATCTAACCAAGTTGAAATCAAAAAAGCTATTAATGAGGTGCAATAAAAAATGGAAGCTCTTACTGCTCGGATAACTGAGGCAGAAGAAAGAATTAGTGACATAGAAGACCAAATGACAGAGAATAAAGAAGCTGAGCAAAGGAGAGACAAACAAACACTGGACCAGGAGGAGAGAATTCGAGAGATAAGTGACACCATAAGATGACACAACATTAAAATAATTGGGATTCCAGAAGAAGAAAGAGAGAGGGGAGCAAAAGGTATATTGGAGAGAATTATTGTAGGGAATTTCCCAAATATGGCAAAGGGAACAAACATCGAAATCCAGGAGATGCACAGAACGCCCCTCAAAATCAATAAAAATAAGTCCACACCCTGTCACCTGATAGTAAAATTTACAAGTCTTAGCAACAAAGAGAAAATCCTGAAAGCAGCGTGGGAAAAGAAGTCTGTAACATACAAGGGTAAAAACATTAGATTGGCAGCGGACTTATCCACAGAGACCTTGCAGGCCAGAAAGAACTGGCATGATACATTCAGAGCATTAAACGAGAAAAACATGCAGCCAAGAATACTATATCCAGCTAGGCTATCATTGAAAATAGAAAGAGAGATAAAAAGCTTCCAGGACAAACAAAAACTGAAAGAATTTGCAAACACTAAACCAGCTCTACAGGAAATATTGAAAGGGATCCTCTAAGCAAAGAGAGAGCCTAAAAGTAGTAGATCAGAAAGGAACAGAGACAATATACAGTAACAGTCACCTTACAGGCAATACAATGGCACTAAATTAATATCTCTCAATAGTTACCCTGAATGTTAATGGGCTAAATGCCCCCAATCAAAAGACACAGGGTATCAGATTGGATAAAAAAACAAAACCCATCTATATGTTGCCTACAAGAAACTCATTTTAGACTGGAAGACACCCCCAGATATAAAGTGAGGGAGTGGAAAACAATGTACCATGCTAATGGACATCAGAAGAAAGCAGGGGTGGCAATCCTTATATCAGATCAATTAGATTTTAAGCCAAAGACGATAATAAGAGATGAAGAAGGACACTATATCATACTCAAAGGGTCTGTCCAACAAGAAGATCTAACAATTTTAAATATCTATGCCCCTAACATGGGAGCAGCCAACTATATAAACCAATTAATAACAAAATCAAAGAAACACATCGACAATAATACAATAATAGTAGGGGACTTTAACACTCCCCTCACTGAAATGGACAGATCATCCAAGCAAAAGATCAACATGGAAATAAAGGCCTTGAATGACACACTGGACCAGATGGACATCACAGATATATTCAGAACATTCCATCCCAAGGCAATAGAATACAAATTCTTCTTTAGTGCACATGGAACATTCTCCAGAATAGACCACATCCTGGGTCCTAATGATGGTCTCAACTGGTATCAAAAGATTGGGATCATTCCCTGCATATTTTCAGACCACAATGCTCTGAAGCTAGAACTCAATCACAAGAGGAAATTCGGAAAGAACCCAAATACATGGAGACTAAACAGCATCCTTCTAAAGAATGAATGGGTCAACCAGGAAATTAAAGAAGAATTGAAAAAAATCATGGAAACAAATGATAATGAAAACACAACGGTTCAAAATCTGTGGGACACAGCAAAGGCAGTCCTGAGAGGAAAATATATAGTGGTACAAGCCTTTCTCAAGAAACAAGAAAGGTCTCAAATACACAACCTAACCCTACATCTAAAGGAGCTGGAGAAAGAACAACAAAGAAACCCTAAACCCAGCAGGAGAAGAGAAATCATTAAGATCAGAGCAGAAATCAATGAGATAGAAACTAAAAAAACAATAGAACATATCAATGAAACTAGGAGCTGGTTCTCCAAAAGAATTAATAAGATTGATAAACCCCTGGCCAGACTTATACAAAAGAAAAGAGAAAGGACCCAAATAAATAAAATCATGAATGAAAGTGGAGAGATCACAACCAACACCAAAGAAATACAAACAATTATAAGAATATACTATTAGCAACTGTACGCAAACAAATTTGAAAATCTGGAAGAAATGGATCCATTCCTAGAGACATATAAACTACCACAACTGAATGAGGAAGAAATAGAAAACCTGAACAGACCCATAACCAGTAAGGAGATTGAAACAGTCATCAAAAATCTCCAAACAAACAAAAGCCCTGGGCCAGATGGCTTCCCAGGGGAATTCTACCAAACATTTAAAGAAGAATTAATTCCTATTCTCCTGATAACGTTTCAAAAAATAGAAATGGAAGGAAAACTTCCAAACTCATTTTATGAGGCCAGCATCACCTTGATCCCAAAACCAGACAAGGATCCCACCAAAAAAAGAGTATTACAGACCAATATCCTGGATGAACACAGTTGCAAAAATTCTCACCAAAATACTAGCCAATAGGATCCAATAGTACATTAAAAGGATTATTCACCACGAACAAGTGGGATTTATTCCAGGGCTGCAAGGTTGGTTCAACATCCGTAAATCAATCAAAGCGATACAATACATTAATAAAAGAAAGAACAAGAACCATATGATACTCTCCATAGATGCTGAAAAAGCACTTGACAAAGTACAGCATCCCTTCCTGATCAAAACTCTTCAAAGTGTAGGGATAGAGGGCACATACCTCAATATCATCAAAGCCATCTATCAAAAACCCACCACAAATATCATTCTCAATGGAGAAAAACTGAAAGCT
>NW_019155438.1:0-5791 GCF_002288905.1 Enhydra lutris kenyoni | reverse complement strand
AAGGTGGGAACAAGGAGTTTGGTCTGCTGATTCCAAACAGCAGAAGAAACTTCCCTTCTTTTTCCTTCTCTTTGTCTTTTTGTTCTTTTCTCTCCCTCCTTCCCTTCTCTTCTCCCTCCTGGCTCCCCTTCCTTCCTGATACCAGTCTCCAAGGCTCTCATGAAGAAAGAAGGTAGGGGAAAATAGTAAATAAAAAATACTTTAAATATTATTTCAAATGACAGAGAATGGATGTTTGTGTTATACCATTTGCAACATTAAGTGTTTTAATGAAAAGTAAGAGAAATTTGAGACTGATGGAGCATGAAAGTGAGATTAAGAAAGTTTGATTAGAATAAAGTCTAAAGCAATATTTAAGCAAATTATTGAGGAACTACCCTTCCACCCATTTGCCTATGGCAGTGGGAGGTGAAAAAAGACAAAAACAAGTAAACATGGAAACAAAGTAATGACAGAAAAGGCTCAGATATAAACAACACTTAAAAAACAAAAAAGACTAGGTAGAGGAGGAGTTTCTGATACAACAAAGATCAGGAAACTAGGGAATGGAACCTGTCCTAAGAAAGAAAAGCTGTGAGGAATGAGGGAAGTCAGGCAGGCAGCAATGTTTCATGGTCAGACTACTCATAAAGGCAGAAGGAGGAGAATGTGCTCCTGATGCTAAAAGAGAGAAAGAGTAAATAGAAAAAATAAAGGAGCTCTATTCCAATGAACTTATAGAGAGAAATGTATACTTTGAATATCCCCCAAATTCCAAGAATATGCAGAATTTGAATAATACTTCCAATGTGCTATAATTTTTTAAGATGCTCATACAGCACTAAGAAACATTTTAAGAATCCAAGTTCATATAATTAAGGTAAAATTTTGGCAAATATGACTAGTTGAGTAATTTTGGTATGGTAAACAACAGCAATATTTACTTTAATTTACCAATGTTAAATATAATATAAAAGTGCTTTTTAAATTCTATTTGGGTATGCTTTCTGTAAACTTATACAGATTGGTTATAAAAATGTGATTGTGTGTATTTAAAATTCATTAACATTCAACACACTATCTTGAAACACCTGGCATACTAGAAAACACCTTATTTCCATAGGAATTGTGTTTTCTAGTATGCCAGTTTGAATTTCTAAGATCTTTAGGGAACTTAAGACAATGAATCGAAAAATGGGCAAGGGATGTGAATAGACATTTAATAAATATATACAAATGACCAGTAAGTACATGAAAAAAAGCCTAACATCATTAGTCACTAGGGGATTGCAATTAAAAACCACAATGAAATACCACTTCAAACATTGAGGTGGCTATAATCAAAGGCAGATAATAATGACTATTTGTGGGAATGTAGAAAAATAGGAACTCTTAGACATTGCTAATACGAATGCAAAATAATGCAGCTGCTGTGGAAAATAGTTTTGTTTTTCTTCAACAATTAAATGTAGAGTTACCATATGATCTTGAAACTCCAACTCCTACGTTCCATTCCAGAAAATCCAATCATATGTTCATATCAAGACTTATACAAATACATTCATAGCAGTGTTATTAATAGCCCAAAGTAGAAAAAAACCCATATATCCATCAACTGATGGAGGTATACATAATGTGGTATATTCTTACAATGGAATATTATTTGGCCATATAAAGGAAGGAAATACTGATATATATGGCACCATGGATGAACCTTGAAAACATCATGCTGACTGAAAGGAGCCAGAAACAAAAGGTCATATGTTGTAGGATTCCATTTATATGAAATGTACAGGATAGGTAAGACATATAGACATACAATAAATGTATTAGCAATCGCTGAGAGTGGGGAAAAGGAGATGGGGTTTTCTTTGGGAGTGATGAAAATATTCTGAAATTGGTTAATGGTGATGGTTGTACAATCTTGCAAATATACCAAAACCGACTGAATTGTACATGTTAAATGGGGAATTCTATGGTATGTAAATTATATCTCAATTATTTAAAAAAAAGATCTTGGGAACTTGAAATCTTAGATTAATTAAAATGAGCTAATCAGTGAATAATCCTGGATACCTAAATCATTTCTAAGTAAGAACACAGAAATACTGACGACTGAGCACACTTTTATGTTTCTATGCTTTTACTTTTAATATGCTACAGATAGGCTTTATCTTTGGTTAAGTTCTGCCACTTTCAGAATGTGTATTAGGCTGTAGCAAGCATGTGTCTATAGAAAGTTGTGTTATGTATACTTATGAGTTCTGCTTGTGGCTAAAATGCTGATTTGTAGCAGACTGTTCTCCGTTATCCACGACCAAATTTTCTCTGTGAAATAGAAGTCATTTACTTAGGTTAAAAATTATCATTATCGGCCACAGCAACTTCTTTCAAGACGTGTCCCCAAAGGCAAACGAAACTGAACTTTGGGACTTAATCAAAAGCAAAAGCTTCTGCGCAGCAAAGGAAACAGTAAACAAAACAAGGAGGCAACCTATGGAATGGGAGAAGAGTACTGCAAATGACACTACAGACAAAGGGCTGAGATCCAAGATCTGTAAAGAACTGCTCAAACTCAACACACACAAAACAGATAATCACGTCAAAAAATGGGCAGAAGTCATGAACAGACAATTCTCCAAAGAAGACATACAAATGGCTAACAGACACATGAAAAAATGTTCATTATCATTGGCGATCAGGGAGATTCAAATCAAAACCACATTGAGATACACCACCTTACACCAGTTAGAATGGCCAAAATCAACAAGACAGTAAACAACAAGTGTTGGAGAGGATGTGGAGAAAGGGGAACCCTCTTACACTATTGGTGGGAATGCAACTGCGTGCAGCCCCTTTGAAAAACAGGGTGGAGATTCCTTAAGAAACTAAACATAGAGCTTCCCTATGACCCTGCAATTGCACTACTGGGGTATTTATCCCAAAGATACTGATGTGGTGAAAATAAGGGTCATCTGTATCCCAATGTTCGTAGCAGCAATGGCCACAGTTGCCAAACTGGAAAGAACCAAGATGCCCTTCAACAGACGAGTGGATAAAGAAGTTATGGTCCATATATACAACGGGGTATTATGCCTCCAACAGAAAGGATGAATACCCAACTTTTTTTATCAACATGGACGGGACTGGAAGAGATTATGCTGAGTGAAATAAGTCAAGCAGAGCGAGTCAAGTACCATATGGTTTCACTTACTTGTGGAGCATAAGGAATAACACAGAGGACGTTGGGACATGGAGAGGAGAGGTGAGCTGGGGAAAATTGGAGGGGGAGACAAACCATGAGAGACTGTGGACTCTGAGGAAAAAAACTGAGGATTTTGGAGGGGAGGGTGTGGGAGGTTGGGTGAGCCTGGTGGTGGGTATTATGGAAGGCATGTATTGCATAGAGCACTGGGTGCGGTGCATAAACAATGAATTTCAAACACTGAAAAAAAAATTAAATTAAAGGCTTCTTTTAAAAAATATATCATTAGTTCTTTTCACAGTTTGGCAATTGTGGCCATTGCTGCTATGAATATTGGGGTACATATGGCCCTTCTTCTCACTACATCTGTATCTTTGGGGTAAATACCCAATAGTGTAATTGCAGGGTCATAGGATAGCTCTATTTTTAATTTTTTGAGGACTCTCCACACTGTTTTCCAAAGTGGCTGCACCCACTTGCATTCCCACCAACAGTGTAAGATGGTTCCCCTTTCTCCAAAGATGCCCTTCAACAGACAAATGGATAAAGAAGATATGGTGCATATATACATGGAATATTATGCAGCCATCAGAAAGGTTGAATACCCAAGTTTTGTATCAACATGGATGGGACTGGAAGATATTACGCTGAGTGAAATAAGTCAAGCAGAGAGAGAGAGTCAATTATCATATGGTTTCACTTGTGGAGCATAAGGAATAACACGGAGGACATTGGGAGATGGAGAGAAGTGAGCTGGGGGAAATCAGAGGGGGAGACAAACCATGAGAGACTGTGGACTCTGAGAAATAAACAGGGTTTTGGAGGAAAGAGGGATGGGGGGACAGGTGAGCCTGGTGGTGGGTATTAAGGAGGGCACATATTGCATGGAAGACTGGGTGTGGTGCATAAACAATGAATCTTGTAACACTGAAAAAAATTATCATCAGTATTGTTGATTGAGACTACTAGGAGCAATAGTAACAGAGAAAATATAACAATATATGTACTTCTATTTTCAAGGGAAATGATAATTTTTTCCCTAACACAGTACTTCTTTGTTCCTTTTCCTCTTTTTTTTGTTTTTTTTTTTTTTTTGGTTCTTCAGACCCATTTACACCCTGAAGATTTATCAAGGACACCAAAGAGTTTGTTCATGTGGGTTATGTCTACTGATTTTTAACTGTATTGGCAATTAAAATGGAGAACTTTAAAAAAATGCTTATTTATTGGTTCATTTGAAGGTAGTAATGGTGAAAACCTTGTATTCTGTTTCTTATAAAATTAGTTCTCATGGTCTTGCAAGATTTGTCCTAAAGTCCCAGTATGTTGTAGAATACTAAAAAGCACAATGAAAGGCAAAGCTTGGAATGTAAATTTTATTTGCCTTGGTTTATAATAACTGAGTCTGAAAAGCTATGGAATGCCTTAATAGCTTGGCAAAGTTTGCTCAGTGCTGATGGGATTGATTCCTTGGTTTGCTGTTTATTGCTTTCATTATGATATGAAGGGTTAATCTTTCTGTGTTATTTGCTTACATAACAAAGATTGTCTTGTCAGAGTAACTTTCTGTGCTTTATGTTGACTTTATTACATCCGGTATTATTTTTAAAAACAAAAAAAAGAGAAGAACAAAGAAGCTTCACTTTTGAAAGAGTTCATATTTTTACAATTATGTTACATTCTATGTGTATTTCAAAATTCTTTTGTCACTTTGGTTAAATACGTAGCTAGTATTATTCACAGGCACCCATGATCTTATCTTAATCAAGTCCAAATCTCCTCCAATAATACTTATTTTTGTCTTCCCCAAACCAAGCTCTCAGTATTGGAAAAAAAAAAAGAGTAAAACTTACAGGATATCTTTTGCACCTAAAACTTTATTTGTGATTTCCCAGGGGGGGGGGTCCCTGCAGAATCACAAAGACTTGTTCATTCACCTTATCAAAAATACTAGAAATGATTAGGTTTAGAAAGAAATCTGTATTCCTATCAATGTGTTACATGAGAAGAGTTGTTGAATCAAAAGAGATGTTTATTCTCCCCGAGGTAAAATTTTTTATAAACCAAATATTGTTAATATAAATAATTCAGAAACTGCATCCTGTATATGAAGTTCCTAGGGATTTGTCAATGCTCTTGCTATCCATGACATGTTTCTGCTTGGTGTTATTTTGTCTGATGATATTAGACATGAAACTAAATGCTAAAGTGTTATTACTCATAGATTTCAGTTATCATTTAAAATTCTTATTGGCTATAAGCATGCTTCATTTGGATCTAATATCTTCTAGGCCAGTGACTCTCAGTTGAGAATGTACATCAGATTCATGCTTCATTCCAGACTTACTAGATCTCTTTACTCGATAGTCTTAGGATATTCTTAACATGCTATTTGCATACTGTTGGTATGTGTGTTATGTCTCAGGATTATTCTATCTCAAAAGTATTTCTTCCGTATCTTCATTTAATTTTACAAATCAGATACAACCTCCACCGACTTCTTTGCAAATAGGCTTATGCGTGGTCCTTATAGACATTTACTGAAGCATCTTGAAAGGACGTTATTATCTTGTTTTTCATGCCACATATAAGTCAAATTTGCTTGTC
>NW_019155437.1:499-5792 GCF_002288905.1 Enhydra lutris kenyoni | reverse complement strand
CTACAGGTCTGCCCAAAACCCCCAATGAGCGTCCAAACACACGGCCCTCAAGGGCACCCTGATATCATAGGTCGCCCTGTGAACTAATGCTCTGTGTAACACAGCCCGAGACCCAATCTCCTGTCGTCAAGCCAGATAGCGGGACCCATATCCTGCAGGTGGGAACTGCCTTGGCCCGAGCTCGTTATTTCCATACAAACTGGGTATTCAGGTATTGACCCCAGAAGGTAGTGCAAAAGCCTGCCCTTGTGTGTACCTGAAGCACAACAGAGTACTCCTCCTTCCCCATGGCAGGAAAGTGGATGTTGACATGGTTGTACTACTTCCAGAGTGGGAGCCACCTGCATGGCCCATGAGACCACGCCCTCTCAGTAGGGTCCACTGGGCACAAACAGGCATTGTGACTCTTAGCCTGAGATCCCTTTCAAGCACAGACTGTCGGGGCTGGACCAGGATACCACAGAGAGAACCTATTGTGCCCCTAGACCCAAATCCGAACCCTTGGTGGGGTTGTCCTGGCCACGTGAACCACAACCCATCTCTGGAATCCCTGTTTGGGCAGGATCCCTGAGATGGAAAAGGGCACTCTTCCCTTCCCCGAGAAAAACACCAAACTCTTGGGAGCCTGGCAGAATCCCCAGAAAGGGAGAATATCCCATGGACCCATGTGCTCACCCGTCCATTCTGAGTCCATCCTAGGTATACAGTCCAGAGAGAAAAGCCTCTGTTACTGCCTCCCTGGAACCCTAATTTCAAATCGTGAGGGGCTGCTTTCAGGGTCTGCACATCGGGCCTGCCATCACCTCGCCCTAATTCTTCCCCGAGATGCTGTCTGAAGACTTCGTTCCCAAAGCCTTGACCTCATGCCCTCCATGATGGGACCCCCAGACCACAACGCATCACTGGGCTTGCTCTCCCGAGGTAACTCTGCCGTCTCCGTTGCCCAAAGCATCCAGAATGGGAGAAACCTGCAAGGCGCCTGAACCCACCCCAATTTCAGAGTCCGCTCTGGAAAAAAGGCACAGTATGAGACACCGTCAGCACCTACCTCCAGGAAGACACGCACGTCAATGGGCCTGAGACGAAGATTCAACCTGACATGCCCGTAGGACCTCATCCAAAACCTAGCTTAGGTTTTCAGGCCTCTGTCCCTCCGGCCTGTTCTGGAAAACCAACATATGGCCCAACGAGTGGTCCCTGAGCCATACAGTAGAACCCCTCTGGTCCCGAGAAGGAAACTTTGCTCTTGGGAACGGGGACCCACCCACAGGCTAGCAGGTTCCTGCATGGCCCCAGAGCTACAGCCACATTCTAAGGTCTCCCTGGACACCAAGCAGCATTGTGACCCGTCAGACTGAGAACGTCCGTCAACTCAGATAACTTGGAACTGCGAAGCAGAGCCACTGGATCAAAGCTGCCCTGTTCCTAGGCTTCAGGGGTAACGGAGGTGTAGTTTCTAGGCATCCATTCGGAGAGCTCTGCTATCGAATCTTTCCATATGGGGACCCTGGAGCCCTCTAACTGGACTTCCCCTGTCCCGCGAAGGACACCTTGCTGTTTGGAGCAGCTCACAAGCACCAGCTTCGGAAAGCCGCCAAGGCTTCTTGAGGCCGCACGAGAATTCCTTGGCCATCATGGATACAAATTCCAGCGTGAGCAGACATCTCACACTCGATCGTCCTCAGGTGCTTGAGATCTCGAAACAGACGCTGCACATTGGAACTGTTATGGCCTCGGCACTGAACATAAGCATAGCTTTGTTTTCAGACTTCTATCCTCACACACCTTGCCAGCAGGCCAACCATATTGGGAATTCTGGAAAAACAAAGCTGCCTTCTGCCTGCCCACCGGAAGGAAGAAATGCCCTACCGGTCTGCCCAGAATCCCCAGATGAGTGTCCAGGAGCATGGCCCTCAAGGGCACCCTGATATCATAGGCCGCCCAGTGAACTGATGCTCTGTCTGACACAGCCCGAGCCCCGGCCTCCTGTCAGCCAGTTACATAGCACGACCCATATCCTGCAGGTTGGCTCTGACTTGGCCCGAGCCCGTTATTTCCATCCAACCTGGGTATGGAGTTATCTGACCCCAGAAGGTAGTGCAAAACCCTGCCCTTGTGTACCTGAAGCACAACAGAGTACTCCTCCTTCCCCATGGCAGGAAATGGGATGTTTATATGTTGGTACTACTTTCAGAGTGGGAGCCACCTGATTGTCCCATTAGACCACGCCCACTCAGGAGGGGCAACTGGGCACAAAGAGGCATTGTGACTATTAGCCTGAGACCCCTTTCAAGCACAGTCTGTCGGGGCTGACCAGGATCCCACAGAGAGAACCTATTGTGCCCCTAGACCCAAATCCGAACCCTTGGTTGGGTTGTCCAGGCCACGTGACCCACAACCCATCTCTGGAATCCCTGTTTGGGCAGGACCCCTGAGATGGAAAAGAGCACTCTTCCCTTCCCCCAGAAAAACACCAAACTCTTGGGAGCCTTGCAGAATCCCCAGAAAGGTAGAATATCCCATGGACCCATGTGCTCACCCATCCATTCCGACACCATCCTAGGTATACAGTCCAGAGAGAAAAGCCTCTACTCCTGCCTCCCAGGCACCCGAATTTCAAATCCTGAGGAGCTGCTTTCAGGGTCTGCACATCGGGCCTGCCATAACCTCCCCCCTTATTTTTCCCCGAGTTGCTGTCTGAAGACTTCGTTCCCAAAGCCTTGACCCCATGCCCTCCAGGATGGGACCCCTAGAACCACACCGCATCACTGGGCCTGCTCTCCCGAGGAAACTCTGCCCGTCTCAGTTGCCCAAACCATCCAGAATGGGAGACAGCTATAAGGCACCTGGACCCACACCAATTTCATAGGACTCTCTGGAAAAAAGGCGCAGTATGAGACACCGTCAGGACCTACCTCCAGGAAGACACGGACGTCAATGGGCCTGAGTCCGAAGATTCAACCTGACATGCCCCTTGGACCTCATCCAAAACCTAGCTTAGGTTTTCAGGCCTCTCTCCCTCCGGCCTGTTCTGGAAAACCAACATATGGCCCAACGTGTGGTCCCTGAGCCATAGAGTAGAACCCCTCTTGTCCCGAGAAGGAAACTTTGCTCTTGGGAACGGGGTCCCACCCACAGTCTAGGAGGTTCCTGCATGTCTCCAGAGCTACCGCCACATTCTAAGGACTCCCGGACTACAAGCAGCATTGTGACCCGACAGACTGAGAACGTCCGTCAACTAAGATCCCTTGGAACTGCGAAGCAGAGCCACTGGATCAAAGCTGTCCTGTTCCTAGGCTTCAGTGGTAACGGTGCTGGAGTTTCCAGGCATCCATTCGGAGAGCTCTGCTATCGAATCTTTCCATATGGGGACTCTGGAGCCCTCTAACTGGACTTCCCCTGTCCCGCTTGAAGGACACCTTGATGTTTGGAGCAGCTCACAAGCCCCAGCTTTGGAAAGCCGCCAAGGCTTCTTGAGGCCACAAGAGCATTCGTTGGCCATCATGGATACAAATTCCAACGAGAGCATACATCTCACACTCGAACGTCCTCAGGTGCTTGAGATCTCGAAACAGACGCTGCACATGGGAACTGTTATGGCCTCGGCACTGAACATAAGCATAGCTTTGTTTTCAGACTTCCATCCTCACACACCTTGCCAGCAGGCCATCCATATAGGGAATTCTGGAAAAACAAAGCTGCCTTCTGCCTGCCCACCGGTAGGAAGAAATGCCTTACGGGTCTGCCCAGAATCGCCAGATGAGGGTCCAGCAGCATGGCCCTCAAGGGCACCTTGATATCATAGGCCGCCCTGTGAACTGATGCTCTGTCTGACACAGCCCGAACCCCGGCCTCCTGTCAGCCAGCCACATAGCGTGACCCATATCCTGCAGGTGGGCTCTGTCTTGGTCAGAGCCCGTCATCTCTGGCGACCCTGGGTATGCAGGTATCTGACCCCAGAAGGTAGCGCAAATCCCTGCCTATGGGGTACCTGAATCACAGCAGAATACTCCTCCTTCCTTATGGCAGGAATGTGGATGTGGAGATGGTTGTACTACTCTAGAGTGGGAGCCTGAAACATGGCCCATGTGACAAAGCCCACTCAGGAGGGGCAGCGGGGCACAAGCAGGCCTTGGGACCCTCAGCCTGAGACCCCTTTAAAGCTCACCCTGTTGGGGGCTGGACCAGGAAGCCAGAGAGCAGGCCTCTCGTTCCTCTTGGCCCAAAGCCTAACCCTTGGTGGGGTTGTCCAGGCCACGTGACCCACAACCCCACTCTGTAATCCTTGTTTGAGCGGGACCCCTGACGTGGAAAACAGCACTCTTTCCTTCCCCCAGAAAGACAGCAAACTCTTGGGAGCCGGGGAAAAACCCCAGATAGGAAGAACCTCCCATGGACCCATGTAGCAACCCTATCATTCCGAGGCCATGCTAGATATAGAGTCCAGACAGAAAAGAGTCTGCTACTGCTACCAGGCATCAGAATTTTAAATCCTGAAGAGCTGCTTTCAGAGTCTGCAGAACGGGCCTACCATATCTTTGCTCTTAATTCTTCCCCGAGTTGCTGTCTGAACATTTGGTTCCCAAAGCCGTGACAGCATGCCCTCCACGATGGCACCTTCAGAACCAAACAGCATCTCTGGGCCTGCTCTCCCGAGGGAACTCTGCACATCTCAGCTGCCCAAACCTTCCAGAATGGGAGAAACCTTCAAGGCACCTGAACCCACACCAATTTCATAGGCTGCTCTGGAAAAAATGCGCAGTCTGACTGACACACCTTCAGCACCTACCTGCAGGAAGAAACACACGTCGATGGACCTGAGTCTGAAGATAGACCTGACATGCCGCTATACCTCATCCAATACCCTGCTTAGGTTTTCAGGCCTCCATCCCTCAGGCCTGTTCTAGAAAACAACCTTATGGCCCAACGTGTGGCTCCTAGCCAAACAATAGAATCTCTCTGGTCTCGAGAAGGAAACCTTGCTCTGGAGAACGCGGACCAACCCTTAGCCTAGGAGATTCCTGCATGGCCCCAGAGCCACAGCCACATTCTAAGGTCTCCCTGGACACCAAGCAGCATTGTGACCCATCAGACTGAGAACCTCTGTCAACTCAGATCACATGGAACTTCGAACCAGAGGCAGCGGATCAAAGCTACCCTGTTCCTTGGCTGCTGTGGTAACGCGAGGTGGGGTTTCCAGGCATCCATTCGGAGAGCTCTGCTGTCAAATCTTTCCATGTGGGAGACCTCTAAGCTGACTTCCCCTGTCCTTCAGAAGGACACCTTGTGGTTT
>NW_019155437.1:0-399 GCF_002288905.1 Enhydra lutris kenyoni | reverse complement strand
TTAGAACTTCGAACCAGAGGCAGCGGATCAAAGCTACCCTGTTCCTTGGCTGCTGTGGTAACGCGAGGTGGGGTTTCCAGGCATCCATTCGGAGAGCTCTGCTGTCAAATCTTTCCATGTGGGAGACCTCTAAGCTGACTTCCCCTGTCCTTCAGAAGGACACCTTGTGGTTTGGAGCTGCTTAAAAGCTACAGCTTGGATAAGCCTCCAAGGCTTCTTGAGGCCACCCGAGCATTCGTTGGCCATCATGGATACAAATTCCAGAGAGAGCAGACATCTCACCCTCGCCCATCCTCAGGGGCTGGAGATCTTAAAACAGCTGCTGCACATTGGAACTGTCATGCCCTCGGCACTGAACATAACCATAGGTTGTGTTTTCAGAGTTCGATCCTCACAAGC
>NW_019155436.1:0-5797 GCF_002288905.1 Enhydra lutris kenyoni | reverse complement strand
CTTACTCCTCGGCTCTGTCTCTGTAGCCGGCTTCCCTGTTCTAATACCTGTAAGCTCTGCGACACTCAGACACCCCCAATCCTTCTGTGACCCTGCGGGACCTGAGGCCACACTGACCCTGAGTGGGCTTCACCCCGGTTAAGCCTCTGGAGTGATGTCCCTCAGCGAAACAGACTTTTAAAAGTCCCGATTTTGTGCTCCGTTGCTCCGCCGCTTGCCGGGAGCTGGCCCCACCCCCGCGGTCTATCTTCCCGTCGCTTTGGATTCACTTCTCCGCCAGTCCTACCTTTCAGAAAGTGGTTGATTTTCTGTTTCTAGAGTTGCTGTTCTTCTTCTCTTCGATCTCCCGTTATATTTGTAGGTGTTTGCAATCTTTAGATAAGCTATCTAGCTGATCGCCTGCTACCTGAAGTAGTCTCAGCCTGCTACTTCTCCGCCATCTTGAGTCCTCCCCTGATAAAGTATTTTTGATTGCAGGTTTTTTCCCTGTCAACACTTTGAATATATGATGCCACTTTCTTCTGGTCTATACAATTTCTGCTGAAAAATCAGCTGATAGTCTTATGGGATTTTCTTGTCCATAACTGTTTTCTCTTGATGCTTTAAAAATTCTCTCTTTATCACTACTTTTTGTTATTTCAATTACTATGTGTCTTGGTGTGGACCTCCTTGGGTTGATTTTGTTGGTGGCCCTCTGTGCCTCCATGATCTGGATATCTATTTCCTTCCCCATATTCAGGAAGCTTTCAGCTATTATTTATTTTTTTTTTAAGATTTTATTTATTTATTTGACATACACAGAGAGAGAGAGATCACAAGCAAGCAGAGAGGCAGGCAGAGAGAGAGGAGGAAGCAGGCGCCCTGCTGAGCAGAGAGCCCGATGCGGGGCTCGATCCCAGGACCCTGAGATCATTATCTGAGCTGAAGGCAGAGGCTTAACCCACTGAGTCACCCAGGCGCCCCTCAGCTATTATTTCTTCAGATAAACTTTCTGCTCTCTTTTCTATCTCTTCTCCTTCTGGGACCTCTATAATGCTAATGCTATTACACTTGATGGTGTCACTTATTTCCATTCGTCTATTTTCATTTATTATAATTCTTTTTTCTCTCTCCTATTCACCTTCATTCCTTTCTATTATTCTGCCCTCCAGATCATGGATCCATTCCTCTACTTCCTCTAGTCTACTATTTATTTCCTAGCATATTTTTTTAATCTTTTTTTTAAATTTATTTTCAACATAACAGTATTCATTGTTTTTGTACCACACCCAGTGCTCCATGCAGTCCATGCCCTCTCTAATACCCACCACCTGGTTCCCTCAACCTCCCACCCCCCACCTCTTCAAACCCTTCAGATTGTTTTTCAGAGTCCACAGTCTCTCATTGTTCACCTCCCCTTCCAATTTCCCCCAACTCCCTTCTCCTAACTCCCCATGTCCTCCATGCTATTTGTAATGTTCCACAAATAAGTGAAACCATATGATAATTGACTCTCTCTGCTTGACTTGTTTCACTCAGCATAATCTCTTCCAGTCCCATCCATGTTGCTACAAAAGCTGGGCATTCATCCTTTCTTTTCTTTTTTTTTAATAAACATTTTTTTAATTTATTTTCAGCATAACAGTATTCATGTTTTTGCACCACACCCAGTGCTCCATGCAGTCCATGCCCTCTCTAATACCCACCACCTGGTTCCCCCAACCTCCCATCCCCCCACCTCTTCCAACCCTTCAGATTGTTTTTAAGAGTCCATAGTCTCTCATGGTTCACCTCCCCTTCCAATTTCCCCCAAATGCCTTCTCCTAACTTCCCATGTCCTCCGTGCTATTTGTTATGCTCCACAAATAAGTGAAACCATATGATAATTGACTCTCTCTGCTTGACTTATTTCACTCAGCATAATCTCTTCCAGTCCCGTCCTTGTTGATACAAAAGTTGGCTATTCATCCTTTCTGATGGAGGCACAATACTCCATAGTGTATATGGACCACATCTTCCTTTTCCATTCGTCTGTTGAAGGGCATCTTGGTTCTTTCCACAGTTTGGCAACCGTGGCCATTGCTGCTATAAACATTGGGGTACAGAAGGCCCTTCTTTTCACTACATCTGTATCTTTGGGGTAAATACCCAGTAGTGCAATTGCAGGGTCATAGGGAAGCTCTATTTTTAATTTCTTGAGGAATCTCCACACTGTTCTCCAAAGTGGCTGCACCAGCTTGCATTCCCACCAACAGTGTAAGAGGGTTCCCCTTTCTCCACATCCTCTCCAACACATGTTGTTTCCTGTCTTGCTAATTTTGGCCCTAGCATATTTTTAATTTTACTTAAGATGTTCATCTCTGACTTGTTCTTTTTTATGCATTCTATCTCTTTTTCAAGGACCTCCTTGAGGTCCTCCATTCTTTTCTATTTTTATGACCATTACATTAAATTCTGTGTCAGGTGTATTACTAATCTCCACTTTGTTCAGCTCTCTTGCTGTGATTTTGTCATGTTCGTTCATTTGGAACATTTTTTTTTCCTGTTTCTTCATTTTGTCTAACTCTCTGTGTCTGTTTCCAGGTATTACAAAGCTAGCTACATCTCTTGCTCTTGAAAGTAGTGACCTTATGAAGAAGAGGTCCTGTCATGTCCTGTAGTGCTCTGTCTCCTGTTCACCAAAAACTAGCACTTTAGGGTTTTCTCCTATGTGTGTTGTATGTACCCTTTTGATGTGGCTGAGCCATGTTTGCCTTCAGTCCAGTNGTACCCTTTTGATGTGGCTGAGCCATGTTTGCCTTCAGTCCAGTTTTCTATAATGGTTCTCTTTGCCTGTTGTATGCAGTGTTTGGTCCCTCTGTTGTTAGTGGGTTAGTGTGGAACCACCTTAAAATCATGTTGTCAGACCAGGCATTTGCTAAAGATGCAGTAACACCAAACTGCAGAGTGCTTTGCCTGTGTTTTCCCCTGAGAAGTTTTCATTGGTGGATGGGGTCTGCAGTCATACCAGATGTCTGCCCCTAGCTCATTGCTGGGTCCACAGTGGAACTGGTGTGTGTGGTTATCTTCTCCTCTTCCCAGGGGAGGAATCACTTTAGAGTGGTGCTGGTTGCTGTTGGGCTGCTTGCACACTGCTAGGCTTGTAACACTGCTTTTGATGGTCTCCAGCCAAGGGTGTATTGGTGGGAGCATGTCTGCCGAATGTGGGGGAAGGACACATGGTGCCAGCAAGGTTAGAGCTGGCCTGCTGCGGGACAGGACCTGCAGCTGCCTGGGAAAACTCCTGGGGAGTCAGGTTGGGATGGAAGGTACGGTTTCACAGAATTGTGTGCGGACAAGGCATACTGTTTGCAAGCTAGGTCTAGAGTATTAATGCTGTGCTAGTTCCCTCAGCCTATATTTAGGCGGAGGTGCAGGGGAGCAAAATGGTACCTGCCAGCTGTTTTGTTCTTGGTGAAGTCTTCCAAAAATCCTTGCCCTCCAGCACATGCTCTGAGATTAAGAAATCAATCAATCTGGGACGCCTGGGTGGCTCAGTTGGTTAAGCAGCTGCCTTCGGCTCAGGTCATGATCCCAGCGTCCTGGGATCGAGTCCCACATCGGGCTCCTTGCTTGGCGGGGAGCCTGCTTCTCCCTCTGCCTCTGCCTGCCATTCTGTCTGCCTGTGCTCGCGCTCTCTCCCTCTCTCTCTGACAAATAAATAAAATCTTTAAAAAAAAAAAAAAAAAAAGAAATCAATCAATCAATCAATCTTCCTGTGTACTCTAGGCATTCTTCAAACTGCTATTTCGGTGCTGTATCACAGGAGCGGTGTTTGTTGTGCTATCACTGGCTCTCCTAGAACCAAGCTGCTGATTTTTAAAGTTCCAGGAGGAACTGATTGTTTGCCCACTCTGGTTTTCAAAGCCAAATATTATGCTGATTTGTTTTCCCAGTCTGGATTGCCCATGCCTGGGATGCCTGGTGTGGGGTCTGTTCCTCTCCCCTCCCTGAGCCTACAGCATCCCTCCCTCCTGCAGAGAGTCTCACAGGTCCATTTGGCTCCCGACTATTTCTTGGGCCTTCCTATTGTCTTGAATGTGGGCTCATCTCTACATTTAGCTGTGGGGAGTCTCTTTTGCTAGTCTTCAGGTCATTTTCTGGATTATTTACACTGATGTTGGTGTTTTCTAGTTGTATCCAGGGGATGAAGGGTTTGGTTAGGAACTTCCTACTCTGCTGTCTTCTCCTGATGTCTAATCCTCATTGTTTTAAATTCCCTGTCTGGAAATTCCAACATCCCTGTCATGTCCAGTTCTGGTGCTTGTTCTTTCTCTTCAAACTGTGTTTATTGCCTTTTAATATGCCTTGTAATTTTCTCTTGATTACTGGATATGATGTGCTAGGGGAAATGAACAATAGTAAGTAGGCCTATGGTAATGTAGTCATTGTTCTAGTGAGAGGGAAGCATTCTCTAGTGCAATGGTTAGGTCTCAGTCTTTTAGTGTGCTTGTGCCTCTGGACTGTGAACTTCAAAACTGATTCTGTTTTTTATTTTTTATTTTATTTTATTTTTTTAACTCCACAAAGGCTGAAGTTGGGTATTTTCCTCCTTAGGTCAGATAGGCTCAGAGAAAAATCCCAGCAGGTTAGGCTCTGGTTAACTAGTTTTTCCTGAAGATAGACCATGTTAAGAAGAGTAGAGTGTTCTGGCATATTTCCAAATGAGTCCTTTCCCCTCTCCCTGCCAGAAACATGAAGGGAATTTACTGTGATATTTCCTGTGAGCACCAGTCAAGCTCCTGACGGTAAGGTCACGAAAGTGTGGCAGTCCCCTATGACTGGTTTCCCCTAAAGCCTTTAATTCTCAGATTTGTACAGGCCTAGCCTCCAGCAATTTACCAATACACTCAGCTTTTCTGACCCTATTACTGGTTCCTGGGGAGGTTTCTACTCCAGTATATTGTAATTCTTTATCTGTCCAATTTTGTTGGAAACAATTTGCCCCAAGACCTTTATCCTCTTAAAGATCCAAAACAAAAGTGATGATTTTTCAGTTTGCTCAGTTTTGTATCTGTTGTTAAGATAAAGTGGTGACCCTCTAATGTCCTTACATACCAATCCAGAAACCATAACTACACTTAATTTTTAAGCCTAAATAATTCTAATAAAACATACTTTGGCAATATGTTTACACATTCCATAAACCTGATGTGTCTGTTAATTCAGCCTTTGTGGGCTTAACCCAAACATTTGGAATAGGTCAAAAGGACTGAGACAAAGAGACAGTTTCTTATTATGAGGAGCTGATGTGCTTCAGGGTAGGCTTTGAATGGAACCCTTCTTGCAGTGATCATCTAACTTTTTAGGTTTCACTTTCTGCCTCTGTTCAATGAAGGAGGAGGAGCTCCCAGTGGTGTAACTTGAGCTCATTCCACACTCTTAGGACCTGTAAGAAGCTGGATCATACCTTCTCACCATTATAACTCAAAAAGGAAGTGCTTGTCCAGAAGACAACTCATTTACAGGGTGACCAGCATCTTAGTAGGTGGGCATGCACAAGATCTCCATGCAGCAGGAAGGAGAGTAGCTATCCGAAGAAAGCTGATTCTGTGAAATTTGGTTTGGCTTGAGTTTTAGGCTTGTAGAGAACATCAGCACTTGCACTTCTAGGCAGGAGCATAAAGTAGGCAGAGAGAGTAGTGATAGAAATAATGGCTCATGACAAGCTGGAAATAAGTAGCAACTAGAGCAGTGGCTCTATAACAGTAGTTCCAGCTCTGGCAGCAGTATATGCCTGTTCATGAGAAGACAGCTAGGAGTTGTTTAATCACAGAGC
>NW_019155435.1:4226-5799 GCF_002288905.1 Enhydra lutris kenyoni | reverse complement strand
GGAAGTCAGCTTAGAGGTCTCCCACATGGAAAGATTCGACATCAGAGCTCTCCGAATGGATGCCTGGAAACACCACCTCGCGTTCCCACAGCAGCCAAGGAACAGGGCAGCTTTGATCCGCTGCCTCTGGTTCGAAGGACCAAGTGATCTGAGTTGACAGAGGTTCTCAGTCTGACGGGTCCCAATGCTGCTTGGTGTCCAGGGAGATCTTAGAATGTGGCTGTGGCTCTGGGGCCATGCAGGAATCTCCTAGGCTGAGGGTTGGTCCCCGTTCTGAAGAGCAAGGTTCCTTTCTCGCGACCAGAGGAATTCTATTGTATGGCTAGGGGCCACACGTTGGGCCATAAGTTGGTTTTCCAGAATAGGCCTGAGGGACAGAGACCTGGAAACCTAAGCTAGGTATTGGATGAGGTTCTAGGGGCATGTCAGGTTCAATCTTCAGACTCAGGTCCATTGACTTGCGTTTCTTCCTGCATTTAGGCGCTGACACTTTGTCAGTCAGACTGCGCATTTGTTCCAGAGCAGCCTATGAAATTGGTGTGGGTTCAAGTGCCATGAAGGTTTCTCCCATTCTGGAAGGTTTGGGCAACTGAGATGTGCAGAGTTCCCTCGGGAGAGCAGGCCCAGGGATGCTGTTTGGTTCTGAAGGTCCCATCCTGGAGGGCATGTGGTCACGCCTTTGGGAACCAAGTCTTCAGACAGCAACTCGGGGAAGAATTAGAGCGAAGATGGCAGGACCGAGTTGCAGACCCTGAAAGCAGCTCCTCATATTTTGAAATTTGGATGCAGGGAGCAGTAGAGGAGGCCTTTCTGTATGGACCCTAAATCTAGGATGGCCTCGGAATGATAGGGATGCTACATGGGTCCGTGGGAGGTTCTTCCTATCTGGGGTTTTTCCCCGGCTCCCAAGAGTTTGCTGTTTTTCAGGGGGAAGGGAAGAGGGCTGTTTCCCATGTCAGGGGTCCCGCCCAAAACAAGGATTCCAGAGTGGGGTTGTGTGTCGTGGCCTGGACAACCCCACCAAGGGTTAGGATTTGGGTCAAGAGGCACGAGAGGCCTGCTTTCTGGCTTCCTGGACCAGCCCACAACAGGGTGTGCTTTAAAGGGGTCTCAGGCTGAGGGTTCCAATGCCTGCTTGTGCCCAGCTGCCCCTCATAGTGGGCGTGGTCTCATGGGCCATTTAGCTGGCTCCCACTCTAGAGTAATACAACCATCTCAACCTCCACATTCCTGCCATGAGGAAGGAGGAGTACTCTGCTGTGATTCAGGTTCCCCCATAGGCAGGGATTTGCGCTACCTTCTGGGGTCAGATACCTGCATACCCAGGTTCGCAGGAGATACTGGCTCTGAGCAAGACAGAGCCCACCTGCCGCATATGGGTCACGCTGTGTGGCTGCCTGACAGGAGGTCGGGGCTCGGGCTGTGTCAGACAGAGCATCAGTTCACAGGGCGGCCTATGATATCAGGGTGCCCTTGAGGGCCATGCTGCTGGACCCTCATCTGGGGATTCTGTGCAGACCCGTAGGGCATTTCTTCCTTCCGGTGGGCATGCAGAAGGCAGCTTTGTTTTCAG
>NW_019155435.1:0-4126 GCF_002288905.1 Enhydra lutris kenyoni | reverse complement strand
CTACCTTCTGGGGTCAGATACCTGCATACCCAGGTTCGCAGGAGATACTGGCTCTGAGCAAGACAGAGCCCACCTGCCGCATATGGGTCACGCTGTGTGGCTGCCTGACAGGAGGTCGGGGCTCGGGCTGTGTCAGACAGAGCATCAGTTCACAGGGCGGCCTATGATATCAGGGTGCCCTTGAGGGCCATGCTGCTGGACCCTCATCTGGGGATTCTGTGCAGACCCGTAGGGCATTTCTTCCTTCCGGTGGGCATGCAGAAGGCAGCTTTGTTTTTCCAGAATTCCCAATATGGATGGCCTGCTGGCAAGGAGTGTGAGGATGGAAGTCTGAAAACAAAGCTATGCTTATGTTCAGTGCCGAGGCTATAGAAGTTCCAATGTGCAGCTTCTGTTTCGTGATCTCAAGCACCTGAGGACTTTCGAATGTGAGATGTCTGCTCCCGCTGGAATTTGTATCCATGATGGACCACGAATGCTCGTGCGACCTCAAGAAGCCTTGGCGGCTTTCCGAAGCTGAGGTTGTGAGCTGCTCCAAAGAGCAAGGTGTCCTTCAGCGGGAAAGGGGAAGTCCATTTAGAGGGCTGTAGGGTCCCCATATGTAAAGATTCGATAGCAGAGCTCTCCGAATGGATGCCTGGCAACTCCGCCTCCGTTACCACTGAAGCCTAGGAACACGGCAGCTTTGATCCAGTGGCTCTGCTTCGCAGTTCCAAGGGATCTGAGTTGACGGAAATTCTCAGTCTGACGGGTCACAATGCTGCTTGGTGTCTAGGGAGACCTTAGAATGTGGCGGTATCTCTGGGGCCATTCAGAAACCTCCTAGCCTGTGGGTGGGACCCTGTTCCCAAGAGCAAAGTTTCCTTCTCGGGACCAGAGGGGTTCTACTGTATGGCTCAGGGACCACACGTTGGGCCATATGTTGGTATTCTAGAACAGGCCGGAGGGACAGAGGCCTGAAAACCTAAGCTAGGTTTTGGATGAGGTCCTAGGGGCATGTCAGGTTGAATCTTCGGACTCAGGCCCATTGACGTGCGTGTCTTCCTGGATGTAGGTGCTGACGGTGTCTCATACTGTGCCTTTTCTCTAGAGCGGCCTATGAAATAGGGGTGGGTTCAAGTGACTTGCAGGTGTCTCCCATTCTGGATGGTTTGTGCAACTGAGACGGGCAGAGTTTCCTCGGGAGAGCAGGCCCATTATGCGGTGTGGTTCTGGGGGTCCCATCCTGGAGGGCTCGTGGTCAAGGCTTTGGGAACGAAGTCTTCAGACAGCAACTCGGGGAAGAATTAGGGGCGAGGTTATGGCAGGCCCGATGTGCAGACCCTGAAAGCAGCTCCTCAGGATTTGAAATTCGGGTGCCTGGGAGGCAGTAGCAGAGGCTGTTCTCTCTGGACTGTATACCTAGGATGGTCTCGGAATGGACGGGTGAGCACATGGGTCCATGGGATATTCTCCCTTTCTGGGGATTCTGCCAGGCTCCCAAGAGTGTGGTGTTTATCTCGGGGAAGGGAAGAGTGCTCTTTTCCACGTCAGGGGTCCCGCACAAACAAGGATTCCAGAGTGGTGTTGTGGGTCACGTGGCCTGGACAACCCCACCAAGGGTTCGGATTTAGGACAAGAGGCACGAGAAGCCTGGCTTCCTGGTCAAGCCCCCAACAGGGTGTGCTTTAAAGGGGTCTCAGGCTGAGGGACCCAATGACTGCTTGTGCTCAGCTGCCCCTCGTGAGTGGGCGTGGTCTCATGGGCCATGTAGCTTTCTCCCACTCTAGAGTAGTACAACCATCTCCACATCCACATACCTGCCATGAGGAAGGAGGAGTACTCTGCTGCGATTCAGGTTCCCCCGTAGGCAGGGATTTGCGCTACCTTCTGGGGTCAGATACCTGCCTACCCAGGTTCGCAGGAGATGACGGGCTCTGACCAAGACAGAGCCCACCTGCAGGATATGGGTCGCGCTATGTGGCTGGCTGACAGGAGGCTGGGGCTCGGGCTGTGTCAGACAGAGCATCAGTTCACAGGGCGGCCTATGATATCAGGGTGCCCTTGAGGGCCATGCTGCTGGACCCTCATCTGGGATTCAGGGCGGACCCGTAGGGCATTTCTTCCTTCGGGTGGGCAGCCAGAAGGCAGCTTTGTTTTTCCAGAATCTTTGTTTTTCCAGAATTCCCTATATGGATGGCCTGCTGGCAAGGTGTGTGAAGATGGAAGTCTGAAAACAAAGCTATGGTTATGTTCAGTACCGAGGCCATAACAGTTCCAATGTGCAGCGTCTGTTTCGAGATCTCAAGTACCTGAGGACGATCGAGTGTTAGAAGTCTGCTCTCCCTGCAATTTTTATCCATGATGGCCAACGAATGCTCGTGCGGCCTCAAGAACCCTTGACGGCTTTCCGAAGCTGGAGCTTGTTAACTGCTCCAAACAGCAAGATGTCCTTCAGCAAGACAGGGGAATTCCAGTTAGAGGGTTCCAGGGTCCCCATATGGAAAGATTCGATAGCAGAGCTCTCCAAATGGTTGCCTGGAAACTCCACCTCCGTTACCACTGAAGCCTAGGAACTGGCTAGCTTTGATCCAGTGGCTGTGCTTCGCAGTTCCAAGGATTCTGAGTTGACGGAAGTTCTCATTCTGACGGGTCACAATGCTGCTTGGTGTCCAGGGAGACCTTAGAATGTGGCGGTAGCTCAGGGGCCATGCAGGATCCTCCTAGCCTGTGGGTGGGACCCCGTTCCCAAGAGCAAAGTTTCCTTCTCAGGACCAGAGGGGTTCTACTGTATGGCTCAGGAACCACACGTTGGGCCATATGTTGGTTTTCCAAAACAGGCCAGAGGGACCGAGGCCTGAAAACCTAAGCTAGGTTTTGAATGAGGTCCTATGGGCATGTCAGGTTGAATCTTCGGACTCTGGCGCATTGACGTGCGTGTCTTCCTGGAGGTAGGTGCCTACGGTGTCTCATACTGTGCCTTTTTTCCAGAGCGACCTATGAAATTGGGGTGGATTCTGGTGCCTTGAAGGTTTCCCCCATTCTGGATGGCTTGGGTAACTGAGACGGGCAGAGTTTTCTGGGGAGAGCAAGCCCAGTGATGCGGTGTGGTTCTGGGGGTCCCATCCTAGAGGGCATGTGGTCAAGGATTTGGGAACGAGTCTTCAGACAACATCTTGGGGAAGAATTAGGGGGGGGGGTTATGGCAGGCCCGATGTGCAGACCCTGAAAGCAGCTCCTCAGGATTTGAAATTCGGGTGCCTGGGAGGCAGTAGGAGAGGCTTTTCTTTCTGGACTGTATACCTAGGATGGTCTCGTAATGGACGGGTGAGCACATGGGTCCATGGGATATTCTCCCTTTCTGGGGAATCTGCCATGTCCCAAGAGTTTGGTGTTTTTCTGGAGGAAGGGAAGAGGGTTCTTTTCCATCTCAGGGGTCCTGCCCAAACAGGGATTCCAGAGACGGGTTGTGGGTCACGTGGTTGGACAACCACACCAAGGGTTAGGATTTGGTCTAGGGGCACAATTGGTTCTCTCTGTGTGATCCTGGTCCAGCCCCGACAGGCTGTGCTTGAAAGGGGTCTCAGGCTAAGAGTCACAATGCCTGTTTGTGCCCAGTGGCCCCTCCTGAGTGGGTTTGGTCTCATGGGCCATGCAGGTGGCTCCCACTAAGAAAGTAGTACCACCATATCAACATCCACTTTCCTGCCATGGGGAAGGAGGAGTACTCTGTTGTGCTTCAGGTACACACAAGGGCAGGGTTTTGCACTACCTTCTGGGGTCAGATACCTGCATACCCAGGTTGGATGGAAATAACGGGCTCGGGCCAAGGCAGTTCCCACCAGCAGCATATGGTTCCCGCTATGTGGCTGGCCGACAGGAGATTGGTTCTGGGCTGTGTTACACAGAGCTTTAGTTCACAGCGTGACATATGATATCAGGGTGCCCTTGAGGGCCGTGTGGTTGGACGCTCATTGGGGGTTTTGGGCAGGCCTGTAGGACATTTCTTCTTTCTGTTGGCCAGGTAGAAGGCAGCTTTATGACTCCAGAATTCCCAAGGTGGAGGGCCTGCTGGCAAAGCTTGTGAGGATCGAACTCTGAAAACACAAGCTATGGTTATGTTCAGTGCCGAGGGCATGACAGTTCC
>NW_019155434.1:0-5804 GCF_002288905.1 Enhydra lutris kenyoni | reverse complement strand
TTTTTTTTTTTTTTTTTTTTAAGATTTTATTTATTTATTTGAGAGTGAGAGGAAGCAGGAGAGAGAGCACAAGCAGGGGGAGTGGCTGAGGGAGAGGAAGGGAGAAGCAGGCTCCCCGCTAAGCAGGGAGCCCGATGCGGGACTCGATCCCAGGATGCTGGGATCGTGACCTGAGCTGAAGGCAGACGCTCAACGACTGAGCCACCCAGGCGCCCCAAGCAACTGACTCTTGATCTCAGCTCAGGTTTTGATCTCAGGGCTGTGAGTTCAAGCCCTGCACTGGGCTTCACACCAAGCATGGAGCCTTCTCAAAACCAAAACAAAACAAAACTTCAAAAAAAATTTTTTTCTTTCTTTTTTTTTTTTTTAAGATTTTATTTATTTATTTGACAGACAGAGATCACAAGTAGGCAGAGAGGCAGGCAGAGGGGGGTGGGAAGCAAGTTCCCTGCTGAAGCAGAGAGCCCGATGCGGGACTCAATCCCAGGACTCTGGGATCATGACCTGAGCCAAAAGCATAGGCTTTAACCCACTGAGCCACCCAGGCACCCCCTCAAAAAATAATTTCTTTCTTTTTTTTTTTTTTTCCAAAAAATAATTTCAACACATAGGGCACACAAGGAGATTTTCACTCCACGTCACATTGGGAATGCTTGCCTGCATAGAAGTGGAATATTCACACGTACCAATAAATTGGAATGACATCCCCTGCTTGGATTATTGATGTTGTTATACTGGTGAGATATGAAGGCAAAATATGTGGCACCATGATCACCAATCATATACAAGCTCAGAAATGCCGTGGAAGGAGGCATTTCACAGTTCTGGCTTCCAAAAGCCAAGGAAGAAGCTGAGGCAGAAGAGGGCATCTTGGTCCTATATTGAGATCAAAGCAGAACTTCGAGGCATCCCTAGGAGCTATTATTAACTATCAAGGTGACATTGTGCTATTCAGGGACCTGGAGGGGGTTCAGTCTTCTCAGCACACCCCCCCCCCACCCTGCCAACCCCAGCTCCCAGGGAACTCAGAGCTCTTTGCCTCCAAGTGACATTTCCATCTATTCAGGTGCCCAAGCCAGAAACTTCTAATTTGACACCAAATTCTATGAACTGCATGTCTTAACTTTCTCTCAGCTGCATCCATCTCTGTCCCTGAGCCCAGCCCCAGTTATTTCTTACAGCTTTCACTCTTCCCACCCTATAATCTACTTTTCGCACAGCAGCCAAAGCCAAAGTCTATATATAAATCAGATCCCGTTCTTGCCCTGCTTAAAACTCTCCACCGGCTTCCCATACTTTGAATGTGAACTTCCATCTACGTCCTCCAGCTTCTCGGGCTCTCCTAACTGCTGCTTACTGTGTCCACCTCCTTTGGGACCAAATTCCCTCTGAATCCCCGGCCGAATGGGACACTTCTGTTGTGCGAATACCTCCAAGCATTTTCCTGCTGAGACCGCGCTCCCCCTACTTGAAGGCTCCTAGACGACTCCTTGCTGACGGGATGGGCCAACGTGTCATCCTTTCATCCTTCAATTCTTTGTTAAAAGTCACACTCCCTTAGAGAGGTCTTTTCCTTTTCTGATCACCCCGTGTTATGTAGATCCCTCCCCCTCTTCCCTACTTGTCTCCTAAGGACCTTAACACATGTGTTTATAGAAGGATGGGTTCATTTGTTTCACATTTGTGTCCCCACTAGGCAGTAAGTGCCCTGAGGAAAGAACCCACTTCTGTGTTGTGCTTTACTGTGTCTCTAGTGTCCTGCCCACAGCGGAAACTCCATAAACACTTGCTGAATGTTGGAGGAGCCCCTGTCTCCAGCCTGAGCCCAGGGGCATTGTGGGCGGTACCAAGCTCTCTATGGAGACAGTACCCAGCAGGTGTTTTTTGGATTTTGGAACAACACCCCACACTGTTTCAGCTCAGATGCCCTTTCCTTTGGGAGGCCTTCCCTGATCTCCCCAGCTACTTATCCCTGCCCCTCAGTATTCTCTGTGATAGTCTCTGTTTCTAGAAAACCTTTACCATAATTGAAATTATCCTGTTTATTTATTTATCTGTTTGCCGTCTTTCTTCCCTGACTGGAAGGAAAAGTTTGGCTCAATTTTGGACCCCCAGCATCTAAAATATAGTAGGTACACATAAATATGGGATTGTTTCTACATCATCTGGCCTTCCCACGTTCTTCTAGGTATATGTAGGCTTAGGGGGAACTGCTTTGATCTGAATAAAAGTCAACAAAGCTGTTCCACTTTGCAAAAGAAGAAGGATACAAAAAAAAAAGAAGAAGGATACAAAAATGTACATAATAACACACTGTCAACATGTAACAAGTGCATAAAAAAAAAAAGACTGGAAGGAAATATGCTAAAATGTTAATTGGGGTTTTTTCTCTGGGGGATAGGTTATGGGTGATTGCAGCCTTTAAAAAAAAATTATTTCCTCTGTTTATCCAAATGGTTAAGGATTATTTTTTAAGAAAAAAAATCTGAGGACGCCTGGGTGGCTCAGTGGGTTAAGCCTCTGCCTTCGGCTCGGGTCATGGTCCCAGGGTCCTGAGATCGAGTCCCGCATCAGGCTCTATCCTCAGTGGGGAGCCTGCTTCTCTCTCTCTCTGCCTACTTGTGATCTCTGTCTGTCAAATAAATAAATAAAATCTTAAAAAAAAGAAAAAAGAAAAAAGAAAAAAATCTGAACCGAAATTGAAGTGGGTAAATAAAATTAAAAAGAAAAGTGGGCCCACCAAGTGCTGAGACCTCTCCAAAGGACTGGCTACTCCTGCAGTTCTCTCTTCCCTGAGAGGCTTGGCTCTTCACAGTCTATTTCGGGGCACCTGGTTGGCTCGGTCGTTAAGCATCTGCATTCTGCTGGGGTCATGATCGCAGGGTCCACATGACATTGGGAAGCTTGCAGCCAGATACAGGCTCTATTCTGAATGCCTGGCCACTTGGGGCTGGGAATATTCCATCCAGGCTGGGAAATAAAAAAACCTAGGCAAATCATTTGGTTGGCCTGAGGATAGGTTCAACCCTCTACCTAACAGCTTTGTTCCTCTTGGAATGTGCAGTGTTTTCAGAGAAGATGGATTTGCTAATTGGAAATATGGCCAGCCGTGAAGGGAGGCAGGGGCTGTGCAAAGAGGCAAGGGAGTAAAGTGGAAAGAGGGTTGGGCTTGGCTCATGTTCCAGTCCTGGCTTTTGTATTTACTTGTTGGACAAACACAAATAGGCATTTTGTTCCTTTGAGCTCGTTTTTGTTTCTTTGTTTTTTGTTTTTGTTTTTTAAATCTGTAAAATGGGGGTGCCTGGGTGGCTCATTTGTTAAGCATCTGCCTTCAGCTCAGGTCATGACCCCAGGATCCTGGAATCGAGGCCCACATCGGGCTCCTTGCTCAGTGGGAAGCCTGTTTCTCCCTCTCCCACTCCTCCTGCTTGTGTTCCCTTTCTCGCTATGTCTCTCTCTGTCAAATAAATAAATAAAATCTTAAAAAAAATAATAAATCTGTAAAATGGAGAATGTAATCCCTGTCATAGGATTAATTAATCACAGATGGGAAGGGGATACTCTGTCCTGACTGCATCCCCAACAGAGATAAGAAGTTTCTTACTGAATCTGTTTAGGATTTCATCAGTTTATTTCCTCTTTTTTCCCAGCCTATCAGGGTGATTGGGAATATTGCATATGATGACTCCAGGTCTGAAGGTACTCTAATCCAAAGTGGACCAGGAGAGGGTTCCCATCAGATGCTTTCCTATCAGAAGGTATGAGCCCAGTGACACACCATCTCCTGCCTCCCCTCCACAGCTCCCCCCGACCCGCCGCCCACCGCCATGCCAACCTGGCCCCACGGACACATGGTGGTTCCTGAAGAAATGCCCTTTGAGGAGTGTTTAGTGGCCAGAATATATTCTCTAAACTTTTTTTTAAAGATTTTATTTATTTATTTGACAGACAGAGATCACAAGTAGGCAGAGAGGCAGGCAGAGAGAGGGGGGAAGCAGGCTCCCTGCTGAGCAAAGAGACTGATGCGGGGCTCGATACCAGGACCCTGAGATCATGACCTGAGCCTAAGGCAGAGGCTTAACCCACTGAGCCACCCAGGTACCCCCAGAATATATTCTCTACACCCTCTCATTCTTTCATTCATTCGTTTGTTTGCTCACATGGTCAACACATCTTGAGTATAACTCTATGTTAGTCCCTATTCTGGGCACTGGGCAGAGAGTAGTGTGAAAAAGGCAGATCAGCTCTTTGCCCTCAGGCAGCAGACAGTCTATGGGACAGAGAGAGTCCCAGGGGATTCCAATGCTGTGTAATTGGTGCCAGCATAGAGGGACACATCCGGGCTTAAGGATCACAGAATCCTCATATCAGCCTTTCCCAAGTTATGGGTGGGTGTCTGCCCAGCATGGCATCCCCTAGACAACCCAAGATATCCCTTTGCTCTAGGTCATGGGTCCAGGGTGAACAGCAGATGGGGAAGCTCTAGGAAGTCCCCAGGGGAGGAACCGAGGCTGGGCACACGCCAGCTACAACCCTCCTGCCCAGACGCCTGTGTTTCTCCCAAGATGTCAGAAAGCAGAGCCGGTCACACCTTTCCTGCCTTCTGCAATGAAGCATCATGAAGGCGGGGAGACTTGGAGTGCAGCCTGGCCGCGGGTTGTTTATTCCATCACTTGAATCACAATACATCTCCAAATTTCCCTTGATTTGGCTAATTCAAGAGATTAAGGCCCAGATGTGATGGGGGCAGGGTTGCCACTAAGTGTCACAAACCCTGCATTTTGTACCAGCTGATGGGAGACCGTAATTGCCCAGATGGTGGGAGAGCATGATTTCGTCCTTCTTTTGTGCCAAGCCCCAAGGGAAATGGGAATTAATCGTGGAGCCGGGATGGAGGAGGCTCCACTGTCTCACCCTCCCTCTCAAGCTGGCAAGAAGGCCCCTGATGAATATGCAAGAGAGGAAGCTGGTCAAGTCTTCCTGCTTAGTTAGCTCCAGTCAGGTCTGGCTATAGCTCAGGATTCTAGCAACTCCGGGCTCAATATAGCTTTTCCCTCCAAGGTTTTTCCCTCTGGTTGCATATTTTGTTTTTTCCATTTGCCTGCACACTTCACTTCTTTACCTCCCACTCACCCTTTTCAATATGTTTTTATGTTCTTGGCACCACTCTTAACCAAGGTCAAGAGTGACCTCCTACTCACCAAGACTAATGGCCTCCAGGCTTGTCCTCATCTATTTGACCTCCCTAATAACGTTTGAAGCTGTTGGCCACTTCCTCCTTCTGGGAACTCTCTTTTCTTGTCTCCTCCTGCTTTTCGGATCTTTTCTCCTCCGTCTCTACCTCCCTCACCCTCCATACCCCATCCCGAAAATGTCAACAAGTTCTCAGTTCTCTATCTTTGGCCTTGCCCATTCCCTTGGCTCCTTCAGGGAGTGAGGATACTGTTGGAGGCTCATTCCACATTATCTTTTCTTCTTGCTCAGGGAGAAAGTCCCCTCCTCTTTGCTCGGGGATGAATCATGATTGGTCCAAAAAAATTCACAGTAAAAAATGTGCTTTTGCACATGGTTTGTTGAAGGGTGGACACATGACAGAGCCCTGGCCAAGGGCTTGTGGATAGAAGTGAGGGTGGGAGGGATTTCAGGAGACCGATGTGTGAGGAGAAGAAGCCCTTCCTGCCTTTAATGGAGAGATGGAGAAAGGGGCGCTGGTCGGCTTACTTGGTGGAGCACACAGCTCTTGATCTCAGGATTGTGAGTTTGAGCCCCACATTGGGCGTACAGATTACTTAAAAAAAAAAAAA
>NW_019155433.1:0-5804 GCF_002288905.1 Enhydra lutris kenyoni | reverse complement strand
CACACACGGGAATTCTGTCCTGCATAAATAACCCTCCAGACCTTTGAAAAGGCCGATTTGTGCCCATCTGCACACGCCCAATTCAACCTAACTTTACTGCATGTCAACGTGTGCCTTCTTAGACTTCCCCTTTGATCTGGTATAGCTGTGTCTGGTTCCCTCACTTAATTAACGGGCTAAATAAAAATCTTAACATGTTCGGGGCGCCTGGGTGGCTCAGTTGGTTAAGCATCCAACTCCTGATTTCGGTTCAGGTTATGTCAGGGTCGTGAGATCCAGGCCCACGTCAGGCTCTGCGCCAGACACGGAGCCCGCTTGAGATTCTCTCTGCGCCCCTCCCACCCCTGCTCCCACTCTCAATCTAAGGTAAATAATTTTAGCACATTTACTTGATATCGATGTGAGAGTCATGATTTAACCAGTTTCTGAAATTATCTCAGTCTTGGAGGTCTCACCAAGATGCACGACGGACTCCCGACAGCGGCAGGTAAACCCCACTGGAGGAGCGGGCCTCAGGCAAGCTACTCAGGCCCAAGCCCAGCTTTCCTGGTGGCTCCCTGTGGTGAATGGGGGGGGGGAGGTGGCGGGTGGCGAACTCTGCTATTTTTCTGATTTTGCTTTTAATTTTCCTGTCAACTAATTCCATGCGTTGGTTTGGGTTAATTTACGTTATTCCCCCCCTTAGTGGCAGCAATGGCTGGGGATTTGGTTTCATGCTCTGGTGATACCTGTAGACGGATTAATGGGTCATAGAGCTCTATGCTCCGACAGGTGAGAGATGGAGACTTTGGATTTTTGGCCTTTTTCAGCTTATAGGGCATTTTAAATTACGAAAGGAGTTACACTAAGCAAAGTGATAAGCTTCTGAAAGGTCTTAAGCAGTAAGTGATATAATCTTGTTTCGTTTTTCTATTTTACGACACTCTGGGTTGATGTGGAGAACAGGCTGCAAGAGCTAACGGAGAAAGAAGAGCGAGCGGTGACAAGGCCGTCCTGGCAATCTGGGTGAGGGCCAGGGCTGCAGCACGGGAACACGGCAGGGTCTGAACCAAACCGGAAATGGAGGCAACGTGATCTGCTGACAGAGGGAGAAGGAGGCATGAAGTGAAGAGCGAGGGGAATGAAGCTGGCTTCTGGGCTCTGGGCCTAGGTAACTGGGTGGATGGCGAGTCCTGCTGAAGCAGGAACACATGGCGGGTGTGGGGTAAGTGTGGGGGGCTGGGATCAAGAATTCTACAGTGGACTTACAGAGACGTGACTATTAGATCTCCCAGTGGAGAACCCAAACAGATCAGTGGATACATGACTGTAGCTCAGAGAAGGAAAGACCAGAGACAGAAATTTGGAAGTTATCGGCATTCAGGTGTCACAGAAAGCCTAGGGACAGACGAGCTCCTGAGGGAAAGCATATAAACAGAAGTGACAAGGACCTGAAAGTCAAGAGGAGAGAGGGGAGGCCCAATACCCGGACCACACACAGAAGGAGCCACCAGAGGAGACTGAGAAGGGCCGACTAGACGACAGGAGGAAAACCAAGAGCATATGCTGTTCTAGAAGCCAAGACAGTGTTTCAAAAAGGTGTGGTTGGCTGTGTCATGTGCTACTTAAGTGATCTATATGTGAGAACCATGTTAAGAAAGCAAGGGCACTTGATTGTACGTACACACGACTCTCCAGGAAGAGCAGCACTTTTTTCATTGGCTAAAATGCTCTCTGCTCTTTGCTTTGTTTCTAGAGATTATAAATTACGGAACAAATCCGTCATTCACCATTTTGCCCCCAAGTATATGCTGCAATCGTAAGACAGGAAGAAGACCAAGTCCTTAACCCTGAACTTCAAGATTAAAACCGATAAGATAACATCCATATAGAGAAGAGACCTAAAATGTCTATATAAAATGGAGAGTGGTAATTGGGGCCTGGTCCTCCAATGATATTCCTCTGTCACTGCACCCGGTCCCTGCCTCCACAGCACTTAGCTACACACTGGTCTACCACCACCCTCCCCTAGACTGTGAACTCACAAAGGCAGGTGGGAAGACAGCTGTGCTCACAGACACAGTCCTGCGTCCAAGCACATGCTCAGTATCTTCTTGCTGAACAAAGAGAAGCACTGGTCAGTCTCCTCCACTTACTTTTATAACACAGGAGAAGACAAAAAGGCCAAGAGACAAAAGAGCAAAGGAGTCACCCACCTAAGAATTTTAAGCACTTACTTTTCAGATACTGTCAAATCTAATGTAATATAACTTACTTGCAGTTTGGATAGCTGATAAAAATATGCTGATTTCTTAAGAGGTGGAGGTAAGGAGTTACTGTTAAAAAGCACTCTATGGCTATGTTCGTAAGCCTTCTGGAAAATTACGCCAAAGCACCTCAGAGCAGGAATAACTGAAATCCTGGACTTAAAAAATAGAAGACGCCATATCTGTGAGTGGCCACACAGCAACGACCACCACGTATCCAGAAATACTAATCTGACAGAACGGTTGAGTTCAGAACTAGACTAACAAATTCAATCTGCCACAGACAGAGCAGGCAAAATCCTTCGTATTGAAATTTCTCTGCTTTGTCACTAAAGTCTATCAAGTAGAAAACACTGAGGAGAAAATTCCAGTACCCATATTTAATCCTTTGCTGGAGCAACAACCCAGTGCATCCAAACGCAAGCATCCATACGGTGACTAGAAAGTTTTCCCACCACTTCCTAAGGGTGACTTCCAAATGCTACAACTGAGTGATTTCAAAAGCACTGACCCCCCCCCCCAACCCAGGCAATACTTACTGACAGTGTGTCTCCCTAAGGACCAGAGTGCAGACGTTTGACCCAAACCAGTGACTAAGGCCCTATGAAGCCTGGAGCACGTGAACCCAGTGATGGTGTCAGAAGCCCCTGGCTCTACCACAGGCCTTTTTTCCAGATTTGTGATAACTCACTAAAGCAAAGAGACTCTACACTCATTCTTTAGTCTGAGCCCTTTTATTACATTTTGCAACTAAAAAACGTTTATTTCCTTTGGCTTTACATGCCTTTGTGAGGATACGCGTGTGTGTGTATGTGTGTTTTATAATTAAATGAAGCAAGTATTCTCAAGTGTTTACGCTTCTTAACACCCTAGTTAACTCCATTTGCAAAGACAGAGTTTTGTGGGACTTATGCATGACGCTGGCAGAGTTCCAGGGCTATTTCCCAACAGAAACAAAAGTGCTAGTGCAGGTTAAATATAATCCTTTATGTTTTTATTTGACTGCTGTTTTTATTTGTAATATTTGAAATCATGGACTTATAATATTTGAAATCCCGCCCCATTTTCAGGTACTTTGGCTCCAAAAATACTTTCCAAATTTAAAACAAACCTTTAAATGGTGAATGTTAAAATATTTAATTCTTGGCTGATTTTTTACAAATAATAAAAACATTTCAATAAAACAACATAGTTACCTTTTTTCTAAAAATAAGTGTTTTAAAATAAAATACTAACTACCACACCGATTACCGGGCTCAGTGACACTGCATATAATCTCTGTATTGAGTTAAACTTACATGTTTTATTTTTTTGTTTTTTGGGGGTTTGGTTTTTTTTTTTTAGGGGATCTGAGGGGGAATTGGGGAAAGAGAACCTCAAGCAGTCTCTACACCCAGTGCGGAGCCCAATGTGGGGCTCGGATTTCACGACCCAGAGAGCATGACCTGAGCCAAAATCAAGAGTCAGATGCTTTAACCACTGGGTCACAGGCGCCCCTACGTGTTCTAAAAATAAAACTTTGACTTTTATTCTTCTAAATCAAATAGCTTCCTAAACAAATAATGATGCATTTTCCTTTTACATTTTTCCTCAAGGTTATACATCCATACATCTTATCAAGCGTGCAAGCAATCAACTACCCGGCTGTGAGGGGTTTCGGGAGGTCCTGACACTCTGGGGGCGTGGAACTCAGGGTCACCTAACAGAAACAACATTAACCACACTGGCTGGGTGCCACAGGACCCTTGGACTCCCTCTAGAATCCACACAGTTGCCAAAGGTTTAATTATAAAGAACTACCCAAAAATTAAGTTACATTACAGAGGAAAACCAAACCTAAAAAACGATTCCTGGCGTTGGTCTCAGGAGCTGCAGTTGAATTAGACCGTGGAATTTAAAATGCAAACAAACAGGCAAAATAACACTTCCTGGTCTCTGAGAGGGGGAACAAAAGGAGTGTACTGACAAAAAACAGGGTAAGGGCTGGAGAAAACCCACCTGGCCATGAAAGACCAGTTATGGGGTTCCGTATGTGGCAGAGTGTAGAGTCAAGAATTACACTTAATCTCTAAAGATTTCAAGTGTTCAAAAAAACGGTATCAGAGAGAGACACAAAACTTAAACTAAAAGAACATTAAGCGGTCTTCCTTTTTTAGTAGAGGCCCAAAGCAGGGGGTGGGGGGAAGAGCTTTCATACCTGATTTATAAGATGTTAGAACAAATCACAATGCAAACCTCCTAAATTTGGCACGAATCGTATATTAAAAACACACTTCCCTGGTTTTATAGGCGTCAAACAAATCGTTGTGCCAAATATCAGCTTGGTGAGTTTGATAAAATCTCACGGAAAATGGCAGGCTTTTAGACCCCTGGGCTCTCTCCTTGCTCTGAAGGAGTCTTACAAAAGAATAGGATCCTGGTAAAGGCAAGGGCACTATAAAAGCTCATGCAGCACAGGGGAAAAAGGCAGGTCAGGAAGGAGCGCTGAGTACAAGTCCCTGCGCATTGTCGAGCCGGGCACGGATGCTGTGCTCCCGCTCCGCCACACGCGGCCACCTGGGAGTGTCCCCTGTGGGCTCCGTGCACAACCCCGGCTACCTCCGAGCAACAAAGGAGAAACTAAGAAGGTCTAAGGCTAAGGTTTGTCAAGAAAGCAGTTTCTCACCACCTGGCTAGCACGGACCCCTATCACATGTTAATGGAGGTCCCTATTACTTGGAATCACCCCAAGGGATGGACAGACGGAGTGAGAATAATGGGTCTCCTATAGGTCTGAGAGGATACAAACGTCACAAGCCAGGCAATGAAAACGCATGCAGAGAACCGGGGCAACAGGTGACAGAGGGGAAGGGGACCATGAGCATGCCGGTGGGGAGCACTGAGCAGTGGATGGAAGCGGAGCTCGGCATACTCACGCCTACGACTATTGTCACACTGTGCACTAACGACACTGCAATTACAATGAAGGCAAAAACAACAGAGACAATAAAAACGTGTTAGGTGATTTTAATGCCTTGGAATTAATATTTCTGAAGTTAACTGAACGACCCAGATACAAATGTGTATATAAAATATGACTTCATACCAACAATATCACAACTGAAAACTATTACATCCCAGTATTAACAGTGTTTATAATACTATCAAGAGGGAACGGATGGTTTTTATTTCCTCATACCTTGTAAAACAATTGGAATAAATAGAAACATACATACGTTGTTCGTCTAATCAAAAAAGTTGTGTGTTTGTTCCTTTTAAAAATCTTTTTATAAAATGGAGAAGAAGATACCAAAGGGAGAACAAGTTTTACTATTCCTCTCCCTCTTCCTCCCTTTCCACCGACTCCCTGAGCAGAAACATGGCTGCAGTCTCTGGTCTCTCTTCTCCCTTACTCCCCGCGTCCCATCCGCAGCCAAGCCTATCTCCCAATCCTGCCCCCACTCGTGCCCCCGCGGAGCACAGATGGCTGAGGTGGTCTTAGCGCCCAAGCACGCGGGACAGCCCCTCCTGCCTCCAGCCAACGGCTCAGGGCTCTGAGGCCTGTGATTCCTTATCCAC
>NW_019155432.1:0-5816 GCF_002288905.1 Enhydra lutris kenyoni | reverse complement strand
GATCAAAGAAGAACTTAAACAATTCATGGAAAGCAATGAGAATGAAGGACATGGGGAGATGGAGAGGAGAAGGGAGTTGAGGGAAATTGGAAGGGGAGGTGAACCATGAGAAACTATGGACTCTGAAAAACAACCTGAGGGTCTTGAAGGTGTGGGGGGTGGGAGGTTGGGGGAACGAGGTGGTGGGTATTATGGAGGGCACATATTCATGGAGCATTGGGTGTGGTGCAAAAACAATGAATACTGTTATGATGAAAAGAAACAAAAAAGAAATTAAAAATTAAAATTAAATTAAATTTAAAAATCTTTGCAAAAGATAATGAATTATAATTTACTACCAAGTTATGTACAATTTACATCCCATTTAAACAGTGTGTGTGTATGTGTGTATTCAGGAAAGTTGTATGAATCCCACACACTTGCTGATACACATCTCTACCAAGTGTCATGTAAATAGACTAAGCATCACAGTTCTCAAATTTTTTAATACATAGTAAGAGCAAAGAAATAAAATTGATATGTAAACATCATTCAGTGTTTAGATATCCTCTGTAATATTTAAACTTCTGCTGGCAGCATTTGAGTGGAGTCCTCTTAGTATCTACAGAGCAACTTAATGTTTCTTAACACATGATCCTCCTAAGTGCTACCATTTATGTTTCTTTAGTGGATACATTTCACACATTTATATTACTATAAGCTTCACTGAATCTGCCTAATGTCCTATCTTACCATACTCCCAAAACTGATAACTGGAAATTGAATGAAATCTGGGTGGGGGCACTCACCTGCAATGCCCACTGCTCATGGCTAAGCCAGCTGGAATCAGCATACAGTTCAGTAATGACCACTAGAACAGGTCACCCATGTAAGCAGTGGAATTTGCAATTCTCTTTGCCAGCTTCAATGACTTTATTTTCAGAACTTGGCTATCTCTGGATTCTGCCTTATTAGTTCCTCTTTCTTGGGAGTGAGGACAAACATCCACAATTGGTATGAGACTATTTATACAAAATGCCTTGGGATCCTCTTGGGTTTTACCAAAAGTCACAGTATGAACCTCACTCCCTAGAGCTGGCTCCAGGAATGGAGTTGATACTGGTATCCCCAGGTTCTCCTTCTTGGTTGATGCTGGAACATTCTCATTGATTGTGAGAATGTAATAGAGCTTGATATGGGGTATGTTTGACAGCATAAACTTTATTAGATCATTGATACACCCTAATAAAATCATGGTGTGGCTGCAGGACTGTTTGAGTACAGGACTTGGTGAACTCAGTGTTCTGGCCTGCACTCTCATCTGCAAAGCCCAATATGGACATATTTGAGGAAGTTTTAGCACCTTGCTTTTTGCAGAGAAGATCTACTTAGACAAGTTTGTTGCAGTTGACAATTTTTCCTTGATTCCTGCTGGGGCTTGGATTTAGGTTCTTGTCAACAGGGAATTCTGGATGTAACCTGCTAATGCTATCTTCCAACTTCTTGGAAAACAGGTTCTGCAGAGTTGGCCCTTGTATGGAGCTGTCCCATGAGGCCAGGACCACTTCCTTGATTTTTCTTCCTTAGTCATATCTCTGCGTATGTGAGGTATGGACATAAGATGTACCATGCCCAACCACCTCTGTGTATCTTCAAAGATCACAAAGCCTGGCTGGACTGTGGGCATCCCATGGAGAGTCCAGGCTTTGATGCAAGGTGCCTAGGAAACAGATTACCACTGGGCATCAAAACTGAGTGAGGGTAGCCAGGTCCCTTGTCATATAAGGAGACAGTACTTACAGGAGTGCCCTCAAGTACTGGGCAAGGGAGGTGACTGCTGGGTTGAAGTCCTGAGAGCCTCATTTGGACACAGAGATACTGAGTTTGACAGGAAGGCGTTATTGATCCCTTTGAATCTTCAGTCTGGGTTGCTGCCTTTGGCACCCCTGATATTGTGGTCAACGCTGTGCTTTGCAGGCATAGTTAAGCACTCCAGATATTGTGGTCAACACTGTGCTTTGCAGGCATAGTTAAGCATTGGGCCACATGGTGAATGATGGATAGCATGCTGTCTGTGGAGCTCCTACTGGACTTGCAGCAATCTGCACTAGCAACTGTAGGTGACAAGATGGTGGGTGACCTATAGGAAATGCTGACCCCAAAGTGTTATTTACTAAGGCATCTGTGACACCTGTATGGGGACATAAACAAATCTTCTGCTGTGGTATTGCCCAGTCCGAGGTCCTGTTCTTCATGAGGACTCTGCCCAGGAACTACCCAGGTTAAAGGAGCTATGCTAATGATTTCAGGTTTATAGAGAGAACATCCATTTCCTGAGGAGATGATGTTTCTTCTAGAATCTCACTTCCAGAGAACACTAAACCACTTCTAGCTCTGGTCTGAACAAGGACCATGGGAGCCATCCTTTTCTTATGGTCAGCTTTGAAGCATCTTATCAACCACTTTAGCAGACAAGTCTAGTAGCATATCAATGTTGTCTTTTACAACTATCTGCTTCTCCAACAGAGAAGATGAAGCCATCTTTTCTGTCTTGACTTGCTGTTTTCTGGGTATACCCAAGAACTGGTTGATAACTTTCAGGATCTTCAGAATACTTGCTGGAGAGACTAGCTATAGGGAACTTGCAGGTAAGTATCAAGACCGGCTTTGATAAAATAGTTGAGGGAGAGATAGAGGGACTGGTGTACTGCTTGTGGAGTTCACAGGAGGTGTCTGCAGCCTGGGAGGGAAGGTGGACTCAGGACGAAGGCTGAGGAAAGTAGGATTGCAATAGAGATATGTCCCCTAGCAGACCATTGGCTATAATCATGGCAGAAGTTAACCCAGGCTTCCATTTTTCTGGATGTGAGGGTAGGCATGGGAATTTACTGGGTTCCCAGGACTGATACCCATCTTCAAGAGCAAGCTTTTTTCTGTGCTGTGGACCAAAGGTGGGATATCTCAGGTGATAAAAGGTACTGAGAGTTTTGCAGGTGAAGCCAGGGATGATGGCATGTGGTAACTGACATAGTCAGGTGGTGAGAGAAAATGCTCCTCATTTGTGCAGACTGGAGAATCCAGTGGCTGGGGCAAGCTGTAGGACTGCTGAGGTAGCAAGGTGTGGTACACATTCAGTGACTACTTATTTGGTGATTCGTGGAAAGGCTAGATGGCTGGTGTGGCACTAACCATGTAAACATGTACCCAGGACAATGCAGATAACTAACATCACCAATGTTGAGAGAGCTCTGTTTTCCACTGAGAGACCTATCCAAGCTTACTGTTTCTGCTGTGGGTATAGCACTTTTTTGCATTCTAGATGGTGCTTTGGAAATAGCACTAAAGTCATCTGGGGTTTTTCCAGAAACAGTGACTGTCTCAGGTGTATCCAGCTTAAACTGTATCTCTGGACATCTCTCAGGAGAAAATCCAAGACCACCTGGAGTACTCATGGCAGCCTCTTGACTTTTCTCTGAGCTCAGTCCACACAAGCTAGAACAGATGATGTCTTCAGGGACACAGAGGCCTTCCCAGATCAGGCCAGTGTGGTCCATCCATGGGCAGAGTTGTCAGGCCACCAACCCAATGTGCTGTTGTCACATTCAACTTTGTAAAAGAAGAAAATGGCTATTACATATTTCTTCAAAGCAGCGGGACTCAAGCTGAGGGGAATCTACAAATTGGTTCAAAATGACAGCAGCCTAACATTAGAACAAGAAACATTAAAGTTAAACTAAAAAGAAAATATTCACAAGGTTTGTTTTTCCCCTTAAACAATACTTTTCTTGGGCAAATGAGCTGCTTTGGTAGCTCCTTCCTTCATACCTCTGTTCAATCAGTCTTTTAAAACACATAAAAATCTTGGTATCTTTTCACTCCAAGATTAATTATGTCATCTGTTACACTGAGAAATTCAACTTCTCATCATCTCCAATATTCTTTGAAATACCCTCAAAGAGCACAGCACTCACATTACCCCTCTTTAGGCCTGTTAGGACTGGCTTGCTGGTGTTTCCTAGAAGTTAAAAGTTAATATTTAATATAAAAAGAAACAATTTTCCATAGAGCAAGCAGACATTGGACTTTAATTGCCTACTTCCTATATCAATAAAGAGTCTATGGGTCAAACTGGGGTTGCATCTTCTGATCTTCTCTCCCTGGTGTCTGAAGACAGTTCTGTCATTAACATTTTACTAAAAAGGTAAACCTTATGGTCCACTTGAAGGGAATAAACTTATCTAGCTAAGAACACTTGCAGTCTGGGAAGCAGTAAGATAAAAGGGATTTACCACATACAACAAAGCTTATATAAAATTATTAACAGACTTCTTAGCAGAAACCTTGCAGGTAAGAAGGCAGTGGTTGATAAAAGCATGAGGAAAAAAATGTTAACGAAGAATACTAAATCTGGCAAAGCTGTCATTCAAAGTCAAAAGAGAAACTAAAACTTTTCCCAGGTGTAAAATGCTAAAGGAGCTCATTACTCTATGATCCCCTACTGAAATGCTAGAGGTAGTCCACATTGAAACAAGCTGCATTTTGTTGACTTCATTGTTTCATTATAACACATAAGTGTTAATTATAACACACAATGCCGCTTCCAGTTGTCGAACAGAAGAATTAGGCACAAACAAGTCAGCTGCAAGAGATTGGGAGCAGGGGACAACAGTCGAAAAGACTGCTGCCCCAAGCAACTCCACAATCTCGCTTTTATTAGATAGAAACAGTAACCAACAGAAGAGTTGTTGAAGGTCAAACATTAGTCATATGCTTTATAGATAAACAAGAAGGAGGGCAGAATATGTCTGTACAAGCAGTATAAAGTTTATAGTTGAACAAGAACATTCAAAGGATTTATCTAAGTAGCCACAGGTGCTCTCTGGGGGAAAAGGGGAGATAATGGAAAAATGAAGCAGGTGGTGTTCTGCCTTGAGTGAGCCGGGCATCCCCAGATGCTCAGCTTCAAGGCAGTATATCGTCCTCTCACCCAGAGGTCTGTTGCAGTATATGTTTTTCTTAAGGCTGTATCTAAATGTGCTTGGTAACTAGTAAAATATCCCAGGGGTTATATTTTAAGTAATACATTGTTCTGAGGGGCAGTTGCACATAACAACACAAAACTGTATGAATTATAAGTAAACATAAATATATAGCTATATAGTGATCTGTATTATTATAATTTAGGTCCCTATATCCACTTTTAAGTCTTAAGTACCATTTATAAGATGAAAGAATAAAAAAACCCCACCTATTTTAATGGTAATTTTTGACATCTACATAGGGAAGGCAAACATTGGCAAACAACCTGAACACTATGGATAAATTGGGACTACCAGACATGTTAGAATACAATGCCAACAGAAAAATTTGCAATGAACATTGTCCAGGACAAACCATATGTCAATCCACAAACCAAGCCTTAATAATTTAAAAAGGAAGGCGGCACCTGGGTGGCTCAGTTGGTGAAGCATCTGTCTTCAGCTCAATTCATGGTCCCAGGGTCCTGGGATGGAGTCCCATGTCAGCTCCATTCTCAATGGGGAAGTCTGCTTCTCCATCTCCTTCTGCCTCTCCCTCTCTCTAGGGCATGCACTCTCTTTCAAATAAATAAATAAATAAATAAATAAACAAACAAATAAATAAAATCTTTTAAAAAAATAAAAAGAAGGAATTAGTACTAAATCATCTTTCAGGACCACTGTAGAATGAAAGTAAAAATCAATGTCAGAAGGAAACTTGAAAAAACTCAAAAACGAGTAACAATGAAGATACAATATTATAAAATTTATAAAATGTAGTAAAAATAGTATTAACAAAGAAATTCATAGCTCTAACTG
>NW_019155431.1:0-5823 GCF_002288905.1 Enhydra lutris kenyoni | reverse complement strand
AAAAGCTCCTCTGATTACATACTTCTTCTAAGGAGTGATAAACTTCATAATTATATCCAGACAGGTATCTTCGATTTCTCTGGGTTCGCAAACTGCTTGCCTTTTCCAGTGTGTTCTGAAGATCTTCTATGAGGACCCTGGATTTGAAATGATAGACATGATGCAAACTGAATGGAGATCACATAAAATTTGAAAAGAAAATTATGCATCTATGAAAAAGAGGATAGCAAATATTGACATCTCTAAAAATATCAAATGTTGGGAAAATGTTCTCTTTTGGGAAATAGAAACTATTAAATTAGGTAAAGAACATAAAAGGTAAAATTATAGGTAGATTTTCTCAAATGATAATAATTACTACCACTGATTGAACAGCTATAAGAACTGAATGATGGGTATGAGCATTTACATTTATTGAGTACCTATTTAGATACCATGCTACGTACTTCCTGTACACGAGCTGAGTTAAACACCCTATATGGTAGATTTTTTTGTTACTTCCGTTTTACAGACTGGGAAAAATGAGCCCCCCAAATGTTAAGAACCTGCCAACATCACTCTGCTAGGGAGTATAGAGCCAGAATTTGAACTCGGAATGTGAACCTGAATTCTAGTCTTTAGACTCTTGAGTCCAGTGTGACATTATGAACCCCAAAACAAGAAAACACACCCACAAAAAAAGTTTTCAAAAGCTCAAAAAATGTTTGAATGTTTACAAAATTGAGCCATGGTATATTGTCATTGCATTATTTCCAAAGTGGCCAGACCTTCTAAATACAAACAAGTGCAAACTGTTCCCACTCAAGGTAAGAGCAATTCCCCACATTTATCACCAGAAAGTTATGAAGCTCTGATGCTGATACATCTGTTTGTTTGGCAGCTCCTATAGAACTACCATTGTTCCCCTTAGAAAGGCAATATTTTCCCAGGAGTTTCAGTACAAAAAGCTATGCTTATTAATTGATTAGATTCTTTATCATTTATCATTATCAATTGATAAACGACATGATATATTACTGGTCACATCATGAAATGTCCATTCAGAGAATTGTTGAAATAATTCTAATGGAGAATTGCTCCTACAATGGATTTATCTTAATATTTTCAAGTCAAGTTTACTAGTGTTTTCACCAAAGTAGAAAAATTATAAAGTTTTTCAGTTTCAAGTTGTATGGGATCATTCTAGATGGATATTAACTTCTTTGATGAATAAACTCTTAAGCGCTTCAGTTTTCTTTTAAAGTCTCCAAGTGCCCTAAGTAGAACTAGTTTTTGGATTCCTTAATATTTGCCTATCCATTTAGGCTAGTGATTCTTAAACTGCATTGCTTTAAAGTTACCTGTGAGCTTTAAAAAAATATGCCACACTGGGGCACCTGACTGGCTCAGTTGGAAGAGTGTGTGACTCTGGATCTCGTAGTTGTGACCTGGGGTACCACATTGGGTATGAAGATTACTTAAAAAAAAAAAAAAAAAAAAAAAAANGGGGCACCTGACTGGCTCAGTTGGAAGAGTGTGTGACTCTGGATCTCAGAGTTGTGACCTGGGGTACCATGTTGGGTGTGGAGATTACTTAAAAATAAACTTAAAAATATACGACATTGGGCCCTACATAGATAAGAATATTTATGAATAAGTATCAGTCCTTTTTGAAAGCTCACCAAAGTGATTTTATTATACTGTGGGGATCAAATTTAGGCTAACAATCTGGAAACCACTAATTCAGGTTCATTAAATCTAGAAAATCACTGGTATCAGTCCTCTCAAGTTCCAAATTAAATGCAAACGAAGAGAATAGTAGAATATGGCTGACCCTTATTCTCTTTTTCCTCTCCTGAGTGTCTGTACTGGACATGGTCAGCTGCCTACTCTCCTTATGGACTTCCTGTACCGCAGGGGCTGGGAAGCTGAAACCTACTTTTTCCTGACTCTCTTGCAGTCTTGATTCTGGGTACAGATTTGTAAACGCTGTTAAGATAGGAAGTTAAGAATGAGGTAGAGGCCATCTCCTGCTGTTGCTGTGGCCATGTCAAGGCCACAGAGATGTGACTGTTGAGAGGCAGTTGGCGTTGCTGGACTCAGCACTCCAGTGTCTAGTCACCAGGTTTATAGCGTGAGAGGCAGTTATGGTAACAACAGTGGTGGTTGGAGTAGTGCAGTCACAGCTTCTGGACCTTTGGACCATTCCATGAGGGAGAAGTAAATTCTATTTGATTGAAGCTACTGTTTTTGGGGATCTGGTATGGGTTGAATTACATCCCTATCTCCCCCAGTTCATATGTTGAAGTCCTAACCCCCAGCACCTCAGAATGTGACCTTATTTGGGACTAGAATTATTGCAGATGTAATTAAACTTTGGTCACCAGGACGCACTCTCATCCAATACGGCTGATGTTTTTATAGAAAGAGGAAATTCAGTTTGGGAAAATGAGAAAGTTCTAGAGATGCATGTGTTGATGGTCGTGTAATGTGAATGTACTTAATGTCACTGAATTGTATATTTAAAATGGTTAAAATAGTACATTTTATGTTGCATATACTGGGGAAATCAGGACACAAAGACACACATAGAGGGAAGATAGGAAGAGGCAAAGATGGCTGTCTACAAACCATGGAAAGAAGCCTGGGACAGATCCTTCCCTCAAGGCCCTCAGAAGGAACCAACTTGCCCACACCTTGATCTCAGTCTTCTAGCCTCAAGAATCATGAGACAATAAATTTTTGCCTTTTAAACCAGCCAGTCTGTGGTATTTGTTATGACAGTCCTAGAAAACTAATACAGTTCTCTGTTCAATAACTGGACAGTATCTTAATACAGGTCCTAAAAGACCAATCTGAAAATTAAAATAATTGTTGTGTGACAGTTCTAGCCCCATTTTTCTTGTTAAGTAGTCAACACCACAGATTGATGAGAAGGAGCCCAAAATAGCATTTATAAGGGTTGTATTTTCTAGGTCCTTTACGGCTGATTATTATTCCTACCCTAGTTGCATACACTCCTAGGATAGTGACCAGAGCTATTGAGAACTTTTCAAATGATGTCAACACTCAGTATAAAACCCCTGCCCCAAAGCTTCTAGGGCGGGTCAGGGGGGCTCAAAACTTGAAATTCCACTGCCAATTTTTACAGGTATTTAATTTATAAAATGATTGAATTTTTTATAACAGAATGAGTCATCTCATCTGTCATGTCATTGAAAGGGACTGATTACCCAGGGGCCAGACTCATGGGGTCACATTATCTCTGCCTTGAAGATGACTACAGCTATATATTATGTGTAGTTGTACAGAGTTAATGATAATCTTTTGAAAATACCCTAGGCTACAATGATAAAAGTCAATTAAAAATGATCTCTACCTACTGCCCTGTGGAATTTAATCGACTCTTATGTGTTATTATCTTGAGACCAACAAAATGAATAATTCTAAATGATGTCCTCCAGGAGGAGACAACTGATTTAAAACATTCATTTTTTTTAGATTCCATTCTCTGTGACAAAAAGTGTGATATTTTATTCTATATCAGTTCCACATGACCTATATTTAATGGCAAGAAACAGAGTTAAAATAACTGGTATATTCCCTTCTACTGAATTATAATTAATGAAGCATGTGAGTTGTTGCTGAGTACCTATAGATATAATTACCAAACTCCTTCCTTCCAGGCATTCAGAGAATTAAAGCACGCCTTCAAAGTTATAGTGATGACTAAAATGTGTTCAATATGAACAGTAGTTTTATGCACAGCTGTGACTCTACTCTGTTCTAGAAGCACAATAAAATACCTTTCTGTAAAAAGCATATCAGTACTTTAATAAGGGTGTAATTATCTTTCAGGCAGGGAAGTATTTGTGTGGATGAGGTAGAAATGTCACTGTTACTTTGCACCCTGTGGCTCAGCCTTCCAGAGACTAAGGCTTTCACTATTGACTCACAGAGCCATGAGCCCATCCCAGGCCTTACCAGACATCATCAGTGATCTTCCTGCCAGTTTTAACAGTACAACAATTTGCTGAAAAGTTGGAGCAATTCAGGCTAGCCACTTAAGATCATGCCTCTCAGCCCTGAAATCCTAGGTTCCCAAATGAAGTTATGTCACTCCTTCCCATGTCATTAATTCACACTACTGCCCTTCTCCCCCACATCCTGCATTGACTCGTCATCACTCCACCACTTTGTTCTATGTTGTGCCTGCTGGAAGCCTGCTTTCACTGTAAATAGACTTCCAACATTCTTACCTCTTCAGAGAACTCTCTCCTCTTGTATTCTTGCCCTGAAAGAAATTGGACTCTCTCAAGGATAGATTCTTTTGTGGCTTTCTCTTCTGCCAATCCACCTATCATGGGACCAGAAGGGAAGGAGGTCAGCATCCTCCCAAACCCGCATTTCTCCTTCCCTATCAATCATACTTCTAGAAAAAGCTAATTTGGCCTTTGGCATTGTGCCATTCCTTCTTTCTTTCCTCTATCTCCTGTGTAATCTCTGAAATTACTGTCCCACGGGCACATTCTGTCTTTTTATCTCTAATCTTGCCAACACCGAAGGAAATTCAAAACTGCTGTATTGATTCTCTGGTGATTTAGTCCATTTATTCTCAACCACATCAGTCTTGGTGATTTACACTCCACTTCAGCCAAATCTTCCATGACTATGCCCTGACTTTTGTCACCAGCCATAAATGTTCTATACCAGGACTCTTAATCTCAGCCCACATTTTGTCAAAATTTTCTTCCTTCCATTTCCTTTTTGCCCTCAGTTATGCTATGTCTGTGTTCCATATAATGATCCTTATACCCTTCCTGATTCTTCCATTTGACTCCATCATTCCTCCTACACTCTTCTCCTTTCCTTTCCAGATTTAACACCATGGATGAATACTTGAGCTAGTATCTCACTAGGAACTCAACTTCCTTGCCATGCTGATCTTTCTGTATGAGCAATACTGTCTCCCTTCTTTTCAACAACCAGTTATTAGTTCTTACCCCAGTTTTTCTCTTGGTAAATTTCTTCAGCCCCTGTTTCTTCCCTTTTGGTAGATAATTTTGCTTCCTATTCCATATAGAAAATTTACCCATTAGTTATTATTTCTTTCAAGTTGTTGACTCTCCTCTTTATAATCCTAACTAGACTTACATTTACCTCTTCAGCCTTACTGGATAAGGTATCCTTGCTAGTGCTCAAACCCATTCTTCCATTGGTGCATTCTATCTTGTACCATCAATGTTTCCTTCCCTAACTTGTTCCTCCATTCAGCCTGCAGACATACCAAAATTGCTCCCGACCCCCTAAAATTCCAAATTTCCAGCGGTCATTGATGCTGCATCTCCTTATAGTCATTCCTTATTCTCTACCTCTCTCATTTTAATTTCTAAGAGCAGTAGTCTGCTCTGCTTCTCCATGTTCCTACCTCCTATTCACTTCTTTCTCTGTCTTCTGCTCCTGACAATTTAATCCCACATTCTACCACAAGAGTTACCAACACAATTTGCATTCCCAAATCCAGAGGAAACTGGTCAGTCCTTTTCTTGCTGGGTATTACTGCACACTTGGCACCAATAATGTTTCTCCCTCTCGAAAGTCTCTCGTTTCTTCTTTGACTCCTGTGACTATCTTCTGTTTGCTTCATTCTTATTATGTAACTATTCCTTTAAAAAAAATGCAAACAACCCAAACCAAATACCTTAAGATAACCTGATCTATTTTAATCTATCTACTCCATTGCCCAAGCTAGAAGATTTGGGGCTGTGCTTGATTTCTTCCTTCCCACATCCAACCAAGTGCAGAGACCAGAGGTTTTTGCCTATTAACTTTTTTTTTTTTTTT
>NW_019155430.1:0-5825 GCF_002288905.1 Enhydra lutris kenyoni | reverse complement strand
AACCCGAACTTGCGTTGTCAGACTTCTGTCCTCACACTCTTGGCCCACAAGCCCTCCCGACTGGGAATTCTGGGGTCACAAGGAAGCACTCTGCCTGCCCACCAGAAGAAATACCTTGCCTAGGGTGTGGCCCAGACACCCCGAATGAGGATGAACGTGCTCGGCCCTCGGCAACACCCCAACTGCATAGGATACTCTAAGCACGAATGCTCTGCCTTACACAGCCTGAGCCTAGACCTTCACAGATACCGAGACAGCTGGTGGACACCCAGCACATCACTCCAGCCGTGGCCTTAGGTCAATCATCCCTTCCCAACCTGGGTTTCCAGCCATGGGAACCTCGACCTTATCTCTAGTCCTTGCACAGGGGGGATCCTGATGCAAAAGTCAGAACTCCTCCTTCGCCATGGCAGGAAACCTTGCTGAGGGCATGGTGTCACACCCATATGGTAGGAGAAACCTGCATGGCCCATGAGGCAACGCCCACGATTGAGGGCCACCTTGGGCAGAAGAATGCATTGTGACTCTCAGCATGAGCCCCGTCTTCAAGTAATGCCTCTCAGTGGCTGGCCGAAGAGCCCGCATATGGGGCTTGCCATGCCCATAGAACCCCAGGACTACCCAGAGCTCAGGTATTCCAGTTGCCAATACCCAGTGTTCTGCTCTAGAATCCCTCTACTGGTGGGACACCTGAGGCAAAAAAGGACTCCTCCCTTCCCACAGATTGACCCCAAACTCTTGGGAACTGTGCAACTCACACGAGAGGGAGACTTTTCCATGGCCCATGAGGCCACCCCGACATTAAACGGCCATCCTGGACACAACATTCAGAGACAAAAGCCTGAGCGACTGCCTGCCACTCACCCTCCTTTCATTCCGCCAGGAGCTTCCCTCAAGATCTGTAGATTGGGACGGCCATACCCTCGGATACAATCCTGAGCCGAGTTTGTGTTTTCAGACGTCTGTCCCCACAGCCGTGGCCCACACAGGCTTGGGCCTCTGGAGCCACACCACAGGACTGTGCCTGTTCTCTCCTAGGACACTGAGCCCTTTCATGTGCCACACCCTTACAGAATAGGAGAAACCTCAAGGTCCCCGAGGACATCCCACTACTGTAAGCCACCCTGGACAAACAAGGGCATTCTGACACAAGCTGAGCAACTCCCTCCATGCAGACACGCAGACAGATGTCCACAGACACAAAAGATTGAACCGGACATGCCCCTAGGCCCTAATCTGAACTCTTCCTTTGGTTTCCAGGTGTCACTCCTCAGAGGCCTCGGTTCGAAATCCAGCATATGGAGCTTTCCTGAGGCACCCAACAGAACACCTCTCATCTCCACATGGGAATCTTCCTTCTTGGAAGCTGGGTCAAACCTTTTGGGTTGGAGAATCCTGCAGAGACCCTGAGCCACCGCCTCATTCCAAGGTCTCCATGGCTACCTACCCACGGTAGGACCCATCCTCAGGAGAGTCCATTTCAACTCAGCCCTCTGGGTAGCTCACCCAAGAGCCCCCAGATTCACCCTGCCTTGTCCCTACCAGCCAATGGGAATGTGAGGGGGCCTTTCCAGGCATCCATGCTTAGAGCCCTGCTCTCGAGTCTTTCCGTAACAGGCGTTCCTGGAAACATCCGGTAAGACTCGACTGTCCGGCAGAAGGAAACCTTGAGGTTTGCAGCAGCTCACACCTCCCAGCGGAGGGAAACCTCCCTGGCCTCATGACGCCCCCACCCCCTTCAGGAAGGAGCCCTAATGGACACCAACTGGAGCCTGAGGCAACGTCTGATCCTCGCCCTGACCTCAGATGGAGGAGTTCTGGATTCAGACTCAGCAGAGTGGGCCTGTCCTGCACTCGGCCCCAAACCTAACCCTAGCATGAGTTTTCAGACTTCCTTCAGCACACTCCTGGCAAACAAGTCCTCCGGATTGGGAATTCCGGAACCACAACGCGGCCCTCAGCCTGCCCACCAGAAGAAAAAGCTTGCCCTCTCAGGCTGCCCCGAAACCCCAAATGAGGATCAACCTGCTCGGTCCGTCGACCGCACCCCAATCGGATAGGCTGCCCTGGGCACTAATGCTCTGTCTGACACAGCCTGAGGCCAGACGTCCCGACAGACTAGGAGACAGCTGGTGGCACACACAGTACATAGGACACGCCATTGCCTTAAGCCGTCATTCAGTCCCAACCTGGGTTTTCAGACATCTGAACCAACACATTCAATCAAATTCCTGCACAGGTGGGTTCCTGAAGCACAAATCAGAACTCCTCCTTCGCCATGGCAGTAAAGCTTGCTGTTGGCATGGAGTCACACCATCTGGGTAAGAGAAACCCTCATGGCCCATAAGGCCACGCCCAAATTTGAGTGACTCCTAGGCACAAACCTGCATTGTGTCCTCAGGGTAAACCCCGTGTACAAATAAGGCCTCTTAGGGCCTATACCATGAGCCCGCATATGTGGCTAGCCATTCCCCTATGCTCCCAATCATTACAGGATTTCGAGTTTTCCAGTAGCCCGGACCCAGGGCTCGGCTCTGGAATCCCTGTCTTGGAGAGACACCTGAGCCAGAAAACAGGTTCCACCCCTTCCACAAAATGGCCACAAAGTCTTGGGAGCTGTGCCAAATCCCCAGAGAGGTAGACTCGTCCATAGCACATGAGGCCACCCCTACATTTCACGGCTCTCCTGGACACAAGATGCAGAGACAAAAGACTGAGCAACCGTCTCCCTCTCGCCCTTGTTTCATAACCGGAGGAGCTCCTCTATGTTCTGTGGATCTGGACTACCATACCCTCGGCGCCAAACCTAAGCTGAATTTGTGTTTTCAGACGTCTGTCCCCACAGCCCTGGCCCACACACACTCCAGCTAGGGGCTCTGGAGCCACATCAATGGTCTGTGACTGTCCTCTTCAAGGAAACTGTGCCTAATCCATAGGACACAACCCTAGAGATTAGTAGAGTCCTCAGGCCCCCGCACACATCCCTATAGTGTAGGTTGCCCTGGATTAAGAGGGGCACTCTGACACAAGCTGAGCAACTATCTCCACTTTGACACTCAGTGTCCCCAGAGACAGAAGATTGAAACGGACAGGTCTCCAGGCCTAATCTGAACCCTAGCTTTGGTTTCCAGGTGTTTCTACTCAGAGGACTGGCTTCAAAGACCAGTTTGGGGCTTTTCCGAGGCACCAAAGAGAGTCTCTCTCGTCTCCACATGGGGAGCTTTCTTATTGGAGATTTGTCAAACCCTTCGTGTCCGAAAATTCTGAAGGGCTCCTGACCCTCCAGCCCATTGCAAGGTCTCCATGGACACAAACCCCTATTATGACCCATCCCCAGGAGAGTCCATTGCAACTCAGCCCCCTGGGTAACTCGCCCCAGAGCCAGCAGATCCAACATGTCTTGCCGCTAAGAGCCTATTGAAGGAGAGGTATGGTGTACAGTCATCCATCCTTCGAACCCTGTACTCCACTCTTTCCATACGGGACGACCTGAAGCCATGCGACAGGACTCGACTGTCCCGCAGAAAGCAAACGTGAGGTTTAGAGCAACTCACAAACTTAGCATGAGAAAACCTCCTTGGCCTCATGAGGCCCCGCTTCATGAAGGGGCCATCATGGACACAAACTCCAGCCTCAGACAACATCGGATCCTCACCCTGACTTCAGATGCAGGACATCTCCATTCAGCCTCTGAGAGTGGGCCTGCCGTGCCCTCTGCCACAAACCTAACCCTAAATTGAATTGTCAGACTTCCGTCCTCACATTCTTGACCCACAAGCCCTCCTGACTGGGAATTCTGGGGCCACAAGGAAGCACTCTGCCTGTCCACCAGAAGAAATACTTTACCTATGGTGTTGCCCAGAAACCCCGAATGAGGATCAACCTGCTCGGCCCTCGGCAACACCCCAACTGCATAGGATACTCTAAGCACGAATGCTCTGTCTTACACAGCTTGAGCCCAGACCTTCGGACAGACACCTAGACATCTAGTGGACACCAAGCACATTGCACCGGCCGTGGCCTGAGACCAATCATCCCTTCACAACCTAGGTTTCCACCCATGGGTTCCTCGACCTAATCTCTAGTCCCTGAACTGGGGGAACCTGAAGCACAAGTCAGAACTCCTCCTTCCCCATGGCAGGGAACCTTGCAGAGGGCATGGTGTCACACCCTTATGGTAGGAGAAACCTGCATGGCCCATGAGGCAACGCCCACGCTTAAGGGCCACCTTGGGCACAAACATGCATTGTGACTCTCAGCATGAGCCCCGTCTTCAAGTAATGCCTCTCAGTGGCTGGCCCAAGAGCCCGCATATGAGGCTTGCCATACCCATAGGGCCCCAGGATTACCCAGAGCTCAGGTATTCCAGTTGGCAGTACCCAGTGTTCTGCTCTAGAATCCCTCTACTGTGGGGACCCCTGAGGCAGAAAACAGGACTCCTCCCTTACCACAGAATGACCCCAAGCTCTTGGGAGCTGTGCAACTCACACGAGAGGGAGACTTTTCCACGACCCATGAGGCCACCCCGCCATTAAACGGCCATCCTGGACACAACATTCAGAGACAAAAGCCTGAGCGACCGCCTCCCACTCGCCCTCCATTCATTCCGTGAGGAACTCCCCTCAAGATCTGTAGATCGGCCCAACCATCCCTGCGGACACAAACCTGAGCCGAGTTTGTGTTTTCGGACGTCTGTCCCCACAGCCCTGGCCCACACAGGCTTGGGCCTCTGGAGCCACATCACAGGACTGTGCCTGCTCTCTCCTAGGACAGTGAGCCCATTCCTTTAGCCACACCACTACAGAATAAGAGAATCCTCAAGGCCCCCGAGGACATCCCACTACTGTAAGCCACCCTGGACAAAAAGGGACATTCTGACACAAGTTGAGCAACTCCCTCCACGCAGACATGCAGACATATGTCCACAGACACAGAAGATTGAACTGGATGTGCCCCTAGGCCCTAATCTGAACTCTTCCTTTGGTTTCCAGGTGTCACTCCTCAGAGGCCTGGGTTCGAAGTCCAGCATATGGGGCTTTCCTGAGGCACCCAACAGAACACCTCTCATCTCCACATGGGAAGCTTCCTTCTTGGAACTGGGTCAAACCCTTCGGGTTGGAGAAACCTGCAGAATCCCTGAGTCACCGCCTCATTCCAAGGTCTCCATGGCTACCAACCCAACTTAGGACCCATCCTCAGGAAAGTCCATTTCAACTCAGGACTCCTGGTAGCTCGCCCAAGAGCCCCCAGATTCACCCTACCTTGTCCCTACCAGCCAATAGGAACGTGAGGTAGCCTTTTCCAGGCATCCATGCTTAGAATCCTGCTCTCGAGTCTTTCCATAACAGGCGATCCTGGAATCATTCGATATACTCGATTGTCGGGCAGAAGAAAACCTTGAGCTTTGTAGGAGCTCACATCTCCCAGCGGAGTGAAACCTCCCTGGCCTCATGACGCCCTCTCCCCTTCAGGAAGGGGCCCTCATGGACACCAACTGGAGCCTGAGGCAACGTCTGATCCTCGCCCTGACCTCAGATGCAGGAGTTCTGGATTCAACCTCTGCAGAGTGGGCCTGCCCTGCCCTCGGCCCCAAACCTAACCCTAGCATGTGTTTTCAGGCTCTTCACACACTCCTGGCAACAGGACCTCCAGATTGGGAATCCCGGAACCACAACGCGGCCCTCTGCCTGCCCAACAGATGAAAAATGTTGCCCTTTGGGGCTGCCCAGAAACCCCAAATGAGGATCAGCCTGCTCGGCCCGTCGACCTCATCCCAATTGGATAGGCTGCCCTGGGCACTAATGCTCTGTCTGACACAGCCTGAG
>NW_019155429.1:0-5832 GCF_002288905.1 Enhydra lutris kenyoni | reverse complement strand
TATAATGAGGGACTGTGTATTTCTTTCTCTGTATCCTTACACGTGGCTTATGGGTAAGAACAAAATTTCGCTTTTCTGCAATAAAACTTAACATGTCTTGTTACGTACTGGACCGCAGCATTGCTCAGTGTAGACGTACGTTTTTTAAGATTCGCCATACCAGTTCCGTTGGGATGACTTTTCTAAGATGCCCTTGTTTTCAGTACGTGAAGACTGTCGAGTTCCATTTTTCATGTTATGCATTAGTAGGTGTTATTTTTTATTAGTATCACGTTATTATTAGTATGTGTTAGCTGACAGGATGAGGATTATGAGGCAGTGTCCCTGAGTCTTTTGCAGAAACATGCTTTCCAGGTTCTGTTTTGTTCTCTAGGAACGAAGAGCATCAAGAATTAAGCTTACTGAGTCCTTCTGAGAACGTTCTTCAGGCCTCTTTAAAATTTGGAGCCCACACAATCCCCTGGCCGTCGCACACCAAGTGGAAGCTAGCGCTGACCACACGTGCTGTCGCTGGTCTGCTGTATTCAGAGGTGAAACCGCATTCGTGTTCCACTTTGGATTCAGCAGGTGGCGGTCCGAGTGCTTGGGGCTGTAAGTTACGTCAGCATAAAAGACCAAGGGGATTTTTGTTTTTAATTGAGTCTTCAAAATCATCCCAGCAGTTCTGAGATCGAACAAAAATCAGTTACTTGTACGTTGTAGCTCGGCGTCCAGACCCCGGCGGGAATTCTCCAGAGGTCAACACCCTGTGTGGAGATCAGGTGTGAAGTATACAGACTTTCTGGCTAGCAAGAAATTTTTTTGTTGTTTTATTTCCACTGAGTGAAGGACTTGAAATTAAACATCAATTTACATGGACATTTTTGACGATTTTCCTTAGTATTATTTAGAGGCATTATATCTAACCCACCTTAAGTGAAAACATTTTACTAGTTAAGGAAAATAAGATAATTCTAATTAAAAGCAAAAAGGTTACAAATTGTGGCTGGAAGCTAAGTCCAGTCTTTTGGGTTTTCCACATTTCATCTTATAATCATATCATCTGTGAAGAGTGATAGTTTGACTTTTTCTTTACCTATTTGGATGCCTTTAATTTCCTTTTGTTGTCTGATTGCTGAGGCTAGGACTTCTAGTACTATGTTGAATAGCAGTGGTGATAATGGACATCCCTGCCGTGTTCCTGACCTTAGCGGAAAAGCTCTCAGTTTTTCTCCACTGAGAATGATATTTGCGGTGGGTTTTTCATAGATGGCTTTGATAATATTGAGGTATGTGCCCTCTATCCCTACACTTTGAAGTGTTTTGATCAGGAAGGGATGCTCTACTTTGTCAAATGCTTTTTCAGCATCTATGGAGAGTATCATATGGTTTTTGTTCTTTCTTTTATTAATGTATTGTATCACATTGATTGATTTGAGGATGTTGAACCAATCTTGCAGCCCTGGAATAAATCCCACTTGGTCGTGGTGGAATAATCCTTTTAATGTACTGTTGAATCCTATTGGCTAGTATTTTGGTGAGAATTTTTGCATCTGTATTCATCAAGGATATTGGTCTGTAGTTCTCTTTTTTGATGGGATCCTTGTCTGGTTTTGGGATCAAGGTGATGCTGGCCTCATAAAATGAGTTTGGAAGATTTCCTTCCATTTCTATTTTTGGAACAGTTTCAGGAGAATAGGAATTAGTTCTTCTTTAAATGTTTGGTAGAATTCCCCCCGGGAAGCCCTCTGGCCCTGGGCTTTTGTTTGTTTGGAGATTTTTGATGACTGTTCCAATCTCCTTACGGGTTATGGGTCTGTTCAGGCTTTCTATTTCTTCCTGGTTCAGTTGTGGTAGTTTATATGTCTCTAGGAATGCATCCATTTCTTCCAGATTGTCAAATTTGTTGGCGTAGAGTTGCTCATAGTTTGTTCTTATAATTGTCTGTATTTCTTTGGTGTTAGTTGTGATCTCTCCTCTTTCATTCATGATTTTATTTATTTGGGTCCTTTCTCTTTTCTTTTTGATTAGTCTGGCCAGAGGTTTATCAATCTTATTAATTCTTTCAAAGAACCAGCTCCTAGTTTCGTTGATTTGTTCTATTGTTTTTTTGGTTTCTATTTCATTGATTTCTGCTCTGATCTTTATGATTTCTCTTCTCCTGCTGGGTTTAGGGTTTCTTTCATGTTCTATTTCCAGCTCCTTTAGGTGTAGGGTTAGGTTGTGTATTTGAGACCTTTCTGGTTTCTTGAGAAAGGCTTGTACCACTATATATTTTCCTCTCAGGACTGCCTTTGTTGTGTCCCACAGATTTTGAACCGTTGTGTTTTCATTATCATTTGTTTCCATGAATTTTTTCAATTCTTCTTTAATTTCCTGGTTGACCCATTCATTCTTTAGAAGGATGCTGTTTAGTCTCCATGTGTTTGGGTTCTTTCCAAATTTCCTTTTGTGATTGAGTTCTAGCTTCAGAGCATTGTGGTCTGAAAATATGCAGGGAATGATCCCAATCTTTTGATACCGGTTGAGACCTGATTTAGCACCGAGGATATGATCTATTCTGGAGAATGTTCCATGTGCACTAGAGAAGAATGTGTATTCTGTTGCTTTGGGATGAAATGTTCTGAATAGATCTGTGATGTCCATCTAGTCCAGTGTGTCATTTAAGGCCTTTATTTCCTTGTTGATCTTTTGCTTGGATGATCTGTCCATTTCAGTGAGGGGAGTGTTAAATTCCCCTACTATTATTGTATTATTGTTGATGTGTTTCTTTGATTTTGTTATTAATTGGTTTATATAGTTGGCTGCTCCCACGTTAGGGGCATAGATATTTAAAATTGTTAGATCTTCTTGTTGGACAGATCCTTTGAGTATGATATAGTGTCCTTCCTCATCTCTTATAATCTTTGGCTTAAAATCTAATTGATCTGATAGAAGGATTGCCACTCCTGCTTTCTTCTGATGTCCATTAGCATGGTAAATTCTTTTCCACCCCCTCACTTTCAATCTGGTGGTGTCTTCGGGTTGAAAATGGGTTTCTTGTAGGCAACATATAGATGGGTTTTGTTTTTTTATCCATTCTGATACCCTGTGTCTTTTGATCGGGGCATTTAGCCCATTAACATTCAGGGTAACTATTGAGAGATATGAATTTAGTGCCATTGTATTGCCTGTAAGGTGACTATTACTGTATATTGTCTCTGTTCCTTTCTGATCTACTACTTTTAGGGTCTCTCTTTGCTTAGAGGACCCCTTTCAATATTTCCTGTAGAGCTAGTTTGGTGTTTGCAAATTCTTTCAGTTTTTGTTTGTCCTGGAAGCTTTTAATCTCTCCTCCTATTTTCAATGATAGCCTAGCTGGATATAGTATTCCTGGCTGCATGTTTTTCTCATTTAGTGCTCTGAATATATCATGCCAGCTCTTTCTGGCCTGCCAGGTCTCTGTGGATAAGTCTGCTGCCAATCTAATATTTTTACCATTGTATGTTGCAGACTTCTTGTCCCGGGCTGCTTTCAGGATCTTCTCTTTGTCACTAAGACTTGTAAATTTTACTATTAGGTGATGGGGTGTGGACCTATTTTTATTGATTTTGAGGGGGGTTCTCTGAACCTCCTGGATTTTGATGCTTGTTCCCTTTTCCATATTGGGGAAATTCTCTCCAATAATTATCTCCAATATACCTCCTGCTCCCCTCTCTCTTTCTTCTTCTTCTGGAATCCCAATTATTCTAATGTTGTTTTGTCTTATGGTGTCACTTATCTCTCGAATTCTCCCCTCGTGGTCCAGTAGCTGTTTGTCCCTCTTTTGCTCAGCTTCTTTATTCTCTGTCATTTGGTCTTCTATATTGCTAATTCTTTCTTCTGCCTCATTTATCCTAGCAGTGAGAGCCTCCATTTTTTATTGCACCTCATTAATAGCTTTCTTGATTTCAACTTGGTTAGATTTTAGTTCTTTTATTTCTCCAGAAAGGGCTTTTATATCTCCCGAGAGGGTTTTTCTAATATCTTCCATCCCTTTTTCGAGCCCGGCTAGAACCTTGAGAATCGTCATTCTGAACTGTAGATCTGACATATTACCAATGTCTGTATTGATTAGGTCCCTAGCCTTTGGTACTACCTCTTGTTCTTTTTTTTGTGTTGAATTTTTCTGCCTTGTCATTTTGTCCAGATCAGAGTATATGAAGGAGCAAGTAAAATACTAAAAGGGTGGCAACAACCCCAGGAAAATATGCTTTAACCAAATCAGAAGAGATCCCAAATCGTGAGGGGGGAGAAAGGAAATAAAAAAAAGGTCAAAAAAGGAAAAAAAAAAAAAAAGAAAAGAAACAATTAAAAAAAAAGAATAAACAAAAAATATGAAAAAGAAAAAATATATATATATTAGATAAACTAGTTAAAAAAGAAAAGGGTAAAATTTAAAAAAAAATTGGCAGAAGAAGAGAAAAAAAAATTGAAAAAGAAAAAAAAATTAAATTAACTGCAAGGCTAAAGAATCATGGGGAGAAAGCCATGAGTTCCGTGCTTTGCTTTCTCCTCCTCTGGAATTCCGCTGCTCTCCTTGGTATTGAAACTGTCCTCCTTGGTAGGTGAACTTGGTCCTGGCTGGGCTTCTTGTTGATCTTCTGGGGGAGGGGCCTGTTGCAGTGATTCTCAAGTGTCTTTGCCCCAGGCGGAGTTGCGCCGCCCTTACCCGGGGCCGGGCTGAGTAATCCGCTCGGGTTCGCTTTCGGGAGCTTTTGTTCCCTGAGCGCTTTCCGTAGAGTCCGGAGAGTGGGAATGAAGATGGCGGCCTCCCGGTGTCCGGCCCGGAGGAGCCGAGAGACCGGAGCCCCACTCCTCAGTGCGCCCTCAGAGAACAGCGCCCAATGACTTCCGTCACCCTGCCTCCGGCCGCGCTCCGAGCTGACCGAGCCTGCGACCGGTTCAAGGTAACCCCGAGCTGAGAGTCACTCCTTGGCTCTGTCTCTGTAGCCGGCTTCCCCATTCTAATACCTGCAAGCTCTGCGACACGCAGACACCCCCGATCCTTCTGTGACCCTGCGGGACCTGAGGCCACGCTGACCCCGCGTGGGCTTCACCCTGGTTAAGCCTCTGGAGCGATGTCCCTCAGCGGAACAGACTTTTAAAAGTCCCGATTTTGTGCTCCGTTGCTCCGCCGCTTGCCGGGAGCCGGCCCCTCCCCCCGCGGTCTATCTTCCCTTCGCTTTGGAGTCACTTCTCCGCCAGTCCTACCTTTCAGAAAGTGGTTGATTTTCTGTTTCTAGAATTGCTGTTCTTCTTCTCTTCGATCTCCCGTTGGATTTGTAGGTGTTTGCAATCTTTAGATAAGCTATCTAGCTGATCTCCCGCTACCTGAAGTAGTCTCAGCTGCTACTTCTCCGCCATCTTGACTCCTCCCCTGGGCTCTGAATTTTAAAGAGGCCTGAAGAACGTTCTCAGAAGGACTCAGTAAGCTTAATTCTTGATGCTCTTCGTTCCTAGAGAACAAAACAGAACCTGGAAAGCATGTTTCTGCAAAAGACTCAGGGACACTGCCTCATAATCCTCATCCTGTCAGCTAACACATACTAATAATAACGTGATACTAATATAAAATAATAACACCTACTAATGCATAACATGAAAAATGGAACTCGACAGTCTTCACGTACTGAAAACAAGAGCACCTTAGAAAAGTCATCCCAACGGAACTGGTATGGCGAATCTTAAAAAACGTGCGTCTACACTGAGCAATGCTGCGGTCCAGTACATAACAAGACATGTTAAGTTTTATTGCAGAAAAGCGAAATTTTGTTCTTACCCATATGCCACGTGTAAGGATACAGAGAAAGAAATACACAGTCCCTCATTATA
>NW_019155428.1:5364-5834 GCF_002288905.1 Enhydra lutris kenyoni | reverse complement strand
CCCCCTGCCCCTGCTCACCTGCACAAGCTCTGCCAGCTCCCCTGAGCTCCTGGGACAGATCCTGCCCCTCCTGCTCTCCCTCTGCCCCTGCTCACCTGAACAAGCTCTGCCTGTTCCCTGAGCACCTAGGGCAGCCCCCTGCCCCTCCTGCTCTCCCCCCTGCCCCTGCTCACCTACACAAGCACTCCCTGCTCCCCTGAGCCCCTGGGGCAGCCCTCTGCCCCTCCAGCTCTCCCCACTGCCCCTGCTCACCTGCACAAGCTCTGCCTGCTCCCCTGAGCCCCTGGGGTAGCCCCCTGCCCCTTCTGCTCTCCCCCCATACCCCTGGTCACCTGCATAAGCTCTGCTTGTTCCCTGAGCCCCTAGGTAGCCCCCTACCCCTCCTGCTCTCCCCCCTGCCCCTGCTCACCTACACAAGCACTCCCTGCTCCCCTGAGCCCCTGGGGCAGCCCCCTGTGCCTCCTGCTCTC
>NW_019155428.1:4771-5264 GCF_002288905.1 Enhydra lutris kenyoni | reverse complement strand
GTGACAGACCCTGCCCCTCCTGCTGTCCCCCATGCCCCTGCTCACCTACACAAGCTCTGCCTGCTCCCTGAGACCCTGGGGAAGCCCCCTGCCCCTCCTGCTGTCCCCCCTGCCCCTGCTCACCTGCACAAGCTCTGCCAGCTCCCCTGAGCCCCTGGGACAGACCCTGCCCCTCCTGCTCTCCCCCTGCCCCTGCTCACCTGCAGAAGCTCTGCCTGCTCCCTGAGCCCCTAGGGCAGCCCCCTGCCCCTCCTGCTCTCCCCCCTGTCCCTGCTCACTTGCACAAGCTCTCCCAGCACCCCTGAGACCCTGGGGCAGCCCCCTGCCCCTCCTGCTCTCCCCCCTGTCCCTGCTTACCTGCACAAGCTCTCCCAGCACCCCTGAGACCCTGGGGCAGCCCCCTGCCCCTCCTGCTCTCCCCCCTGTCCCTGCTTACCTGCACAAGCTCTCCCAGCACCCCTGAGACCCTGGGGCAGCCCCCTGCCCCTCCTGC
>NW_019155428.1:0-4687 GCF_002288905.1 Enhydra lutris kenyoni | reverse complement strand
CTGTGCCACTGGCCCGTGGACTTATCGACTACAGCAGCCTTCTGCCCCACATACCCTGTGATCTTTCCGCCCAGGTCTGGAGCACAGTCCCAGACTTCTGTGCATCCCTAGGGTTGCCCTTGTCCCTGCTGCCTGTCCCAGACCCTTTAGCCCAGGTTTGGCCTCTGACCCTCAGCCCCTGGGCTCCTGCAGCACGTTGAGCTCCCTGATCAGCCCCTGTGCTGCTGTCTGGGCTTGAGCACATGGGAGCCATGGCAGCCCTACCCCCTTGTCCTGCTCTCACCTGCTGCTCATCTGAGGCCACCCAGGGCCCCGCGCACAACACCTCCGACCCTGCCCTGGGGCTTGAGCTGTCTCCCTTGGGTGGTCAGGACCCCCTGGAGGCCTCTTCCTCCCTGGGGCTGAGCCAGCCCCTCCCTGTGTCCTCCCCTCAGACCCCTCTGCCCATCCTTGCATCGATCCTGCTGTGACTCAAGATGGCCCAGCCCGGGCTCCCAGCACAGGTGGTGAACGGCAACCCTCAGGCTTCTGCCCATCTCCCGTCACCATCCTTGAAGGCCCCGGTCCTGGCCCCCCTTCGTCTGCATCTGGTGTGTCCCAGAGTGTTGGCATGGGTGTTCCCCTCCTGTGCCCCTCTCGTCCCTGTCCTGGGTTGGGCCATGGGCCTCGGGCAGCCTGCCTGCCCCCTGCCTTGCCCTGTGCTGGCTCAGCTGCTCCTGCCTCCCGAGGGGTCCTGAGGGCGTGGTCTGTCCTCAGCTCCTGCAGCCGGTTCTGGGGTCGCCCCTCACTCCCTCTGCCCTTGCTCCGTGCAGACCCCACTCACCGCGGCCGGAGCTGTGCAAGGAGCCACCCTGCAGCCTCGCTCATGCCCGCACCCGCCTCCTCCCTGCCTCGGTCCAGGCACACACGCGTCCTTGTGGCTGGGCTCTGTGCCCACAGCCCTGCTTCCTAGCTTCCAGGCAGCTCTGGGAAGACTAAGAACAGGATCGAAACCGAGGGGCTTGGCTTGCTTCCTGAAGTTCCCTTTTCTTCTGGGTGGTTTCTGTCTCAGAGTTGCTGGGGAACCTCCAGACACGGCCAAAGCTGCTGCAGGTGGGTGTGTGGGAGTGGGGTGTGGTGGGTGCCCCGGGGCCCAAGGGAGAGCACAGGACCCCCACCCCTCCCGGCACGTGCTCCCCTTGCTCTCTGCCTCCTGCAGGGAAATGTCTGCTGTCTGCTCCCGGGCAGACCAGCATAACCTGCTCTCCGCTGAGTCCTGCGGTGCCCCCAGCCCTGGGGGGCTCCTCCTTGCTAGTGTGGCTGCCGACTGTCCCACGCGTACCTGCGACCAGCCTCACACTTGTCCTGTCCACACAGCAAGATGCCTCCCACCTGGAATGTCGTCCTCCTGTTCCATCCGTGCCGGCAGCTCCGAAGAACTGGACGTCGAGTGTGTGTGTGGAGTGCAGCGTATCTGAAGGCCGCTGTGTCCCGTGTCCCCACACCCAGCGGAAACCATGTCAGCAACCTCCTCAGGTCTCACTGTGACCCCAAAGCAGAGCTGGGAGGTCCACGGGAGGGTGTGACCTCACCCCGATGGCTGTACACTGGGAGCCTGTGTGTGGAGCCTCCGTGCCCATCGGAAGAGCGTGGCTATCGAGTCCCCCTGAGCCTGCCCTGTGGGCCCGTCCGGGGCTGTCCCCACAGAGTGAACAAGACTTTTAGATTCTCTAGGAGAGAGAAGGAGAGAGCTCCCCGAGGGCATGTCAGGACGCAGTCCGGGACACGTGCCTGCGGCCGTGAAGAACGCGCCGGCCTATGCACCTCCTTCCCTCCTGCAAATGCTCCCGAGACTGTGGGTTGGCACAGTCTTTTTTTTTTTTTTTTAAATATTCATTTCCAGTACTTACTCTTTTTTTTTTTTTTAAAGATTTTATTTATTTATTTCACACACAGAGAGAGATCACAAGTAGGCAGAGAGGTAGGCAGAGAGAGAGGAAGAAGCAGGCTCCCCGCCGAGCAGAGAGCCCGATGCGGGGCTCGATCCCAGGACCCTGGGATCATGACCTGAGCGGAAGGCAGAGAGATCTCCTGCCAAGGAACGCTGGCGGGAGGTGCCTGCTGGGCCCTTGAGGAAGGATGTGTCCCTTCGGACAACTCCTCCACCAGGCAGGTGCACAGTGCGGGCTTTGGTCAGTCTTTGGGAGGCCAAGCCCGTGTACCGTCACACTGATGGAGAGAGAGGTCTGCCGTGGCCTCCCCTGCTCGTCTGCGCTGGGGTTTTGTCTCTCCGCAGGGCTAACGGGGCGGAATCCGCACGGGCTCCTGACAGCGGCGGCCCTGAGCGTGGACGCCTGGACATCCGTCCTTATGGAACGTGTGTTTGGTGTGAAGATGCCTCCAGCCCCCGCACACCTGCACACTTGCAGCCCTCAGGCCCGTTCCTGAGGAGCCGCCCGGCCGTCAGCCCCTGTGGGCACGTGTGGACCCCAGTCTGGCCGGCGTGTGCTGAGTCGGGGCCAGCAGCAGGCTCCACACTGCCCCGTCCGCCTGCACGTCCAGGAAGCACATTTAGAGGGAGGGTAGATGAGGTGTTCCCGGGGCTGGGGGAGGGGACGAAGAAGGGACAGGGCAGCAGAGGGGATCTTCTGCGGAAGGAGCTTCGTCGGCAGGCGGCGAGATGGGGAGCACGTGGACAGCGTCCTCCCGGCGGGGCTGCCCAGCGCGGCACCACAGTGCCCCACAGGCCTGCGGCTGGGAACCCACTCCTGGGGACTTCACAGGTGCTGAGCCAGTGTGACCTGTGCCCTCGAGTCCCTGTGATCTGCTGCTGACACCGGCTCGGCTTGTAACGAGCGTGGTCCGTGCAAGCAAGCTACGCACGCGCCATGGCAGAACCTGGGACGTGGAGGGCTCTGGGTGTGTGCAAACGCTCCCTTCTGCTCTCGTTATCTCTGAACCTAGTGGGAAAGGACACTGTCTTCCAGTCATAAGGGAAGGAAGTCATGGGGATGACGGCACTGTGATGGCGGCATGGGGCACGGGTGCGGCCTGCACCCTCGAGGGGAGCGTGAGTCATGCGGAGACTGGTGCAGCTCTGTGACATCACCAGGGAGTCAGGAAAGAGCTGCACTTTGTTCTGACGGATGGGGGGCACCTTCCACGGGTCATGGCCTGTACCCGGCCTGACCCCGCACCGTCCACATGTGAGGAGCGCCCCTGGGCTCGTGGCCCCGTCCCTCCCAGCCCCGCCCCCACCANGCGCCCCTGGGCTCGTGGCCCCGTCCCTCCCAGCCCCGCCCCCACCATCATGGAGCTTCTCTTCTCCGTCCGTGTCTCTCCTCCTCAGCCTCTTGTAGGGACACCCGCCATCACCCCTCGGGCCTGGCCCATCCCATCCGAAGTGCCTCAGCGTCAACCACACCTGCACAGACCCGTTCTCCAACAAGGTCGCATTCACAGGTTCCAGGATTTAGGCCGTGGACATGGCTCTCGGGGGCCAGCATTCGGCCGACCGTGCCGGGTTCATGACAGAAGGAAAGAAAGAGGGACTGAGGGACCCTGAGGAGGCCCTTTCCTGCCGGGGGGCGCCCGTGAAGGCAGCATCCCTGGCAGCGTCCACCCCGCGGCCTGCTCTCGGGCTGGGCGCCCCGTGTGCTGGGCTCCACGGGCCCTCCTGACCGGCGACCAGCACAGCGGCCTCCCTGGCTCGGGGTGCATGCACTCGGCCGCGTGCGATGGCCTCTGGCTCTCACGGTCGGTGTGAGCCCAGCCCTTGTCCTCATGCTGGGGTCCATGGGGCAGGTCTTCTGATCTGGGGCACCAGAGAAGGAAGACACTCAGCTCTGCCCTTGGGGGACCCTCGGTCCAGGAGACGGGCGGGAGGTACCCAGGCCTGGGCTCCCGAGAACCTTGCAGGAGGGTGGGGGTCTCGCCAGCGCAAAACGGACAAAGCTCTCTTAGAATTTTATTCTATTACCCATCTGTGTGTCTGTCATCTCTCCACCTGTCCGTCCACCCGTGTACCTGCCCACCCACCGTCTGTCCCCACCCCTCTCTGTCTGTCTGTGTATCTACCGTCCATCCCTGCCCCCACCCACGTCCCCGCCCATCGCTCTCTCTGACTCTCTCGAGCCACCTATGTGTACTTTTGGGCCATATCCAGTTTCCGGCTACAGAACTTTCCTCCCCCCTTGCCACGACTCCACAGGGGTCTGGGCCATGTCGGGAGAATACAGGGCCTGTTCCTGCCTGGCTCCCTTTTGAGCAATTTTAAGGGAATAGGGAAGGTGTTCCTGGAGGCCCGGGAGGGCAGCTGCTGGGACCCGCGCGGGCCTGGAGGTGGCATTTAGGGCGGGGTTTCTCCCATCAAGAGGTACAGATCGTCGCGACCGAGGACATTCCGGGAGGCTCCAGACCATCTCCCGCGTTTAGCCCAAGCGAGGCCTCGTGGCTCCGACGTCACGGGGACGTGTCTGGATGTGTGCGAGTTTCCTGCAGGTCTCCCGCGGCCGGAGCGGACGGAGAGGGTGTGCTGGGGGCAAAGACGGAGCCGCTGGTCTGAGGTCGGGTCCCGGCCCTGTGAGCTCGGTCGCCGTTAGAGCAGAGCCTGGCCGGGCGCTTGGGATGGCCGTACCGCGGGCGTCTCCTTCACTGGACCGGTGTGGGGCCGGTCTCCTGAGAGCACGCGTGTGCACCCGTGTGTGTG
>NW_019155427.1:2163-5846 GCF_002288905.1 Enhydra lutris kenyoni | reverse complement strand
GTGGCGCGGACGGAGGGTTCCCCAGGTGGAGGCCCTGATGGTCAGGACCCTGGCAACGGAAGGCTGAGGGAGCAGGCGAGGGTTCTTGTCCAGGGCTCCGGGGAGACCCGGCCCCCACCGACAGGGCCAGGGAGGGGACCACCATTGCCTTTGGCACAGGAGGTCTTGCGCTCGCTGGAGCCTGACTCCCGGAGGGATTCCTGGCGGGGTTTGCGGGCGATGGCTCGCGATGCTGGGCCCGGATCAGGGGGCTGGCCTGCAGACGTGCAGCGCCCGAAGCGAGTTCGCCGGGCGTTTTCCGGCCAATTCTCACCAGCGTTCTGCCCAAACCGGGATCGGTTTGGACAGAACGCTCGTGAGATTTCGGCGTCGTTGGGCAGCCCTGCGGACCGCCCTGCTCCCCGTGGCCGAGGGCCCGTTCTCACCCGGGGCCTGTCGTGGCCACCAGGAAAACGCGCCCAGACGACGTGGCCCAACTGGGGATCCCGACAAAGGGGAGGGCTTCCGGAGCAGAGTTGAGGGACGGGTTGATGACAGGCGTCCGCTTCTGCCTATTTGAGCGGCTGGGGCGCCCAAGGGTGCGGACGACCTCAGTTGGGGAACGAACGTTGCTCTCCCTCTGAGGCTTCTCCGGAGCGCCGAAAGGCACGGTTTGCGCCGGGGTGGGAGTGGGAGTCGTGGCGCGGACTGAGTGTTCTCCAGGTAGAGGCCGCGATGTACAGGACCCTGGCAACAGAAGGCTGAGGGAGTAGGCGAGGATTCATTTCCCGGGCTCGGGGCAGCCTGGCCCCAGCGGACAGGGCCAGGTAGGGGACCACCACAGGCTGAGGTGCTGGAGGCCTTGCGCTCGCTGGAGCCTGACTCCCGGAGGGATTCCTGGCGGGGTTCGCGCGCGATGCCTCGCGATGCTGGGCCATGCCCAGGGGGCTGTTCTGCAGACGTGCAGCGCCTGAAGCGAGTTCGCCGGGAGTTTTCCGGCCAATTCCCACGAGCATTCTCCCCAAACCGTGATCGGCCCTGTGGACCGCCCTGCTCCCCGTGGCCGAGGGCCTTCTCTCGCTCGTGGCCTGTCGCGGTCACCCGGGAAACGTGCCCTGACGACGCGGCCCATCCGGGGGTCCTGGCAAAGGGGTTCGTTCCCGGACCAGAGTTGAGGGACGGGTTGGTGCCGGGCGTCCGCCTCAGCCTATTCGCGCGGCAGGGGCGCCCAAGGGTGCGGATGACCTCAGTTGGGGAACGAACGTTTCTCTCCCTCTGAGGCTTCTCCGGAGCACCGAAAGTCACGTTTTGCACGTGCAGGGATGGGGAGGTGAGGCGCGTTCTCAGGGATCCCCAGGTCAGGCCCTGATGGTCAGGACCCTGACAAGGGAAGGATGAGGGAGCAGGCGAGTGTTCGTGTCTGGGGCTCAGGGCATTCCCGGCCCCAGCCAACAGGGCCAGGTAGGGGACCACCACAGGCTGAGGAGCAGGAGGCCTCACCCTCGCTGGAGCCTGACTCCCGGGTGCATTCCTGGCGGGGTTTGGACTCGATGGCTTGCGATGCTGGGCGAGGACAAGGGGGCTGCCCTGCAGACGTGCAGCGCCCTAAGCGAGTCCGCCGGGTGATTTCCAGCCAATTCTCACGAGCGTTCTGCCCAAACCGATCCCGGTTTGGGCAGAACGCTCGTGAGAATTGGCTGGTGTTGGGCAGCCCTGCGGACCGCCCTGCTCTCGGATGCCGAGGGCCCTCTCTCGCTCGGTCCCTGTCGCGGTCACCCAGAAAACGCGCGTAGACGTCACGGCCCAACCAGGGGTCCTGGCAAAGGGGAGCATACCCGGAGCAGAGTTGAGGGCCCGGTTGGGGCCGGGCGTCCGCATCCGCCGATTCGAGCACCTGGGGAGCAAACGGGTACAGATGACCTCAGTTGGGGAACGAACGTTTCTCTCCCTATGAGGCTTCTCCAAAGCGCCGAAAGGCACGGTTTGTGCCGGGGTGGGAGGGGGAGTCGTGGCGCAGACTGAGGGTTCCCCAGGTGGAGGCCGTGATGGACATGACCCTGGCAACTGTAGGCTGAGGGAGCAGGCGAGTGTTCGTATCCAGGGCTCCGGGCAGGCCCGGCCCCGGCCGACAGGGGCAGGTTGGGGACAACCATAATCTGAGGTGCAGGAGGCCTTGCGCTCGCTGGAGCCTGACTCCTGGAGGGATTCCTGGCGGGGTTCGCGCGCGATGGCTCGCGATGCTGGGCCAGGCCCAGGGGGCTGGCCTGCAGCCGTGCAGCGCCCAAAGCGAGTTTGCCGGGTGATTTCCGGCCAATTCTCACAAGCGTTCTGTGCAAACCCCGATCGGTTTGGTCAGAACTCTCGTGAGAATTGGCTGGCATTGGGCAGCCCTGCCGACCTCTCTGCTCACCGTGGCCGAGGGCCCTCTCTCGCTCAGGTCCTGTTGCGGCCACCCGGATAACGTGCCCAGACGACGCGGCCCAACCGGTGTTCCCTGCTATGGGGCGCGTTCCAGTAGCAGAGTTGAGGGACGTGTTGGGGCCGGGCATCCGCCTACTCCTATTCGAGCGCCTGGGGAGCCCAAGGGTGCGGATAACCTCAGTTGGGGAACGAACGTTTCTCTCCCTCTGAGGCTTCTCCGGAGCGCTGCAAGGCAAGGTTTGCGACGGGGTGGGAGGGGGAGTCATGGCGCGGACTGAGGGTTCCCCAGGTGGAGGCCCCGATAGACATGACCCTGGCAATGGTAGGCTGAGGGAGCAGGTGAGCATTCGTATCCTGGGCTCGGGCAGGCCCGGCCCCGGCCGACAGGGCCAGGTAGGGGACCATCATAGGCTTTGGAGGAGGAGGCCTTGCGCTCGCTGGAGCCTGACTCCCGGAGGGATTCCTGAAGGGGTTTGGAATCGATGGCTCACGATGCTGGGCCAGAACCAGGGGTCTGCCCTGCAGACGTGCAGCGCCCGAAGGGATTTCGCCGGGAGATTTCCGGCCAATTCTCATGAGCATTCTGCCCAAACCGGGATCGGTTTGGGCAGAACGCTCGTGAGTATTGGCCGGCGTTGTCAGCCCTGCGGACCGCCCTGCTCCCCGTCGCCCAGGGCCTTTTCTCAATCGGGGCCTGTCGCGGCCACCTGGAAAACGCGCCCAGATGACGCGGCCCACCCTGGGGCCCCGGTGCAGTCGAGTCTTCCCGGAGCAGAGTTGAGGGACGGGTTACGGCCGGGCGTCCACATCCGACTTTCGGGCGGCTGGGGCGCCCAAGGGTGGGACTGACCTCAGATGGGGAACGAAGTTTTGTCTCTCTCTGATGCTTGTCCGGAGCGCCGAAAGGCATGGTTTGAACTAGCTTGGGAGGGGGAGTCGTGGGGCCGGCCTCCGGATTCCCCAGTTGGAGGCACCAAGGGCAAAACCCTGGAAACAGAAAGGTGCGGAAGCAGGCGAGCCTTGGAGCCTGGGCCCCGGGGCAGGCCACGACCCATCAGAGAGCACCCAGGAGGGGACTGCCGGAGGCTGAGGGCCAGGAGACGTCGGCCTAGCCAGTGCCTGCCTCCCAGAGGGTTCTGGGAAGGGGTTCGGACGCAATCACATGCAATGCCGGGTCGGCCCCAGAGGGCGGCACTGCAGACCTGGGTCACCCGAAGCGAATTCGCCGGTCTTTGTCCGGCCAATTCTCATGATTATGCTGCCCATACCAGGATCGGTTTGGG
>NW_019155427.1:1253-2140 GCF_002288905.1 Enhydra lutris kenyoni | reverse complement strand
GGTGTTGTGTAGCCCTGCGGACCGCCCTGTTCGCTGTGGCCCAGGGCCCTTTTTTGCTCGGGGCCTGTCTAGGCCACCCAGAAAAATGCGCCGAGACGACGTGGCCCACCCGGTGTCCCCGGGGCAGGAGAGCTTTGCCAGAGCATATCTGAGGCAGGGGCTCTGGCTGGGCATGGGCCTCCTACTTTTCCGGCGGCTGTGGCGAGCCACAATGGGGCTGACCTCATTTGAGGCACAAAGGTTTCTCTCGCTCTGTGGCTTATCTGAAGCACCGAAAGGCATCGTGTGCAACAGAGCAGTAGCGGGCGTCGTGGGGCCGGCCTCAGTGTTCCCCTGTTCTAGGCCCCGAGGGACAGGACCCTGGAAATGGAAAGGTGAGGAAGTAGGCGAGGCTTCGAGCCCTGTCCCCGGGGCAGGCCAGTGCCCATCGGACAGCGCCACGGAAGCGACCGCCAGAGGCTGAGGTCTAGGAGGCATCAGCCTCGTGGGCGCCTGACTCCCAGAGTGGTTTCTGGTGAGATTTGGACGTGACCACTCCCAATGCTAGGCCAGGCGCAGGGTGTGTCCCTGCAGTCGTCTGGCTCCCGAAGCGAGTTCACCGGGCGCTTTCCGGCCATTTCTCACGAGCGTTCTGCCCAAACCAGGATCGGTTTGGGCAGAACGCTCGTGAGAATTGGCCGGCGACAGGTAGCCCTGCGGACCGCCCATTTCCAAATGGCCGAGGGCTCTTTCTCGCTCGGGGCCTGTCTCGGCCATCCGGAAATCGCTCTGAGACCTTATAATGAACCTTGAAATGAAAGCAAGGAAGTCTGAGATTCTGAACAAAATGTTTTATTAGGCAAAAAAAAAAAGTATATATATATATATATATATATATATATATATAT
>NW_019155427.1:0-1153 GCF_002288905.1 Enhydra lutris kenyoni | reverse complement strand
TATATATATATATATATATATATATATATATACATACATATATACATATATATGTACACATATGAGTGTGTGTGGTATGTGTTTGTATATGCATATAAACTATCCCAGTCCTAATCCCAGCACCCAGGAGCGTGACTTTATTTGGAAATAGGCACCCTGGAGATGTACCTAGCTAGGATTATGTCATATTTGAATAGAGTGGGCCCCCGAATTCAGGTGGACTCGTGTCCTTCTAAGAAGGGAAACTGGAGATACACAGATAGGCACTGGCGGAGAAGGCCATGTGAAGATGCCCAAAGCTAGGACAATCCTTCAAGCTGGGAGAGGGGCCTGGAACAGATCCTTCCTTAATACCTACAAATGGAGCATGGCCTACCAACATTGTAGCATCTATAAATGTGACACTCTCCACTTCTCTTGTTTCAGCCACTAGGCTTGTGGTATCTTGTAATAGCACCCTTAGAAAACAAAACAAACTTTGTTAGAGGAAAAGAAACCAACCAGAAACCCATGGGGAATTGGAAAAGAAAAAAAAAATCTATAATTATATATAGATATAGATATAGATATAGATAGATATAGATATACCTATATATATAGATATAGATATACCTATATATATATATAAATCTTTAAAACATTGAAAAAGAACGCACATTTGTGGATCCTGTGAAAAGGAAAACAAGCAAACAAAAAAACCTTAGCCCCAGGATTCACTTGGCTTTTCACCTGGATGAGTTCTGGATGGTGGGGTTAGGGAGAAGATTCCAAGGAAAAGATGGGAGTCTCACTGCTGTGAGGAAAGAGAGATTGGATTTCAGGAAGGCTAGAGTGATGAAAAGGCCATGGGTTCCAGAAAGAAGGAAGTCAAGTAGACAACAAGCTCTTGGAAATCCACACTGGAGTCCTCTTGAGTCCTTGCTGAATAGGAAGCAGTGTGTGTCTAAGAAAATGCCCCAGGTTCTAACAAAGTGTCAAGGCAACTGAACCACATGGTTGCCAAGACTCATACAACGCTAGAGGTCATTGGAGTTCCAAGCAGCCAGAGGGAAGAGTTCTTTTGGTTAAGTCAGAATATTCAGTAGAGTCCCGGTAAGGATCATGAGTTAGGAGCGGGATGAAATGATCCCTCCAAGGAAGCTTCCTCTACAGA
>NW_019155426.1:4186-5848 GCF_002288905.1 Enhydra lutris kenyoni | reverse complement strand
CATAGGGAAGCTCTATTTTTAATTTCTTGAGGAATCTCCACACTGTTTTCCATAGTGGCTGCACCAACTTGCATTCCCACCAACAGTGTAAGAGGGTTCCCGTTTCTCCACATCCTCTCCAACACACGTTGTTTCCTGTCTTGCTAATTTTGGCCATTCTAGCTGGTGTAAGGTGGTATCTCAATGTGGTTTTAATTTGAATCTCCCTGATGGCTAGCGATGATGAACATTTTTTCATGTGTCTGGTAGCCATTTATATATCTTCACTGGAAAAGTGTCTGTTCATAGAGAAGAAAGAAGAACCACATGGTCCCCTCAAGTGATGCAGAAAAAGCATTTAAGAAAATCCAGCATCTGTTCCTGATTAAAACGCTTCAAAGTACAGGGATAGAGGGAACATTCCTGATCTTCATCAAATCTATCTATGAAAGACCCACAGCAAATATCATCCTCAATGGGAAAAAGCTTGCAGCCTTCCCATAGAGATCAGGAACATGACAAGGATGCTCACTCTCACCACTCTTGTTCAACATAATATTAGAAGTCCTAGCAACAGCAATCAGACAACAAAGAGAAATAAAAGGTATCCAAATTGGCAATGAAGAAGTCAAACTCTCTCTCTTCGCAGATGACATGACTCTTTATGTGGAAAACCCAAAAGACTCCACCCCCAAATTACTAGAACTGATACAGCAATTTAGTAACGTGGCAGGATACAAAGTCAATGTACAGAAATCAGTGGCTTTCTTATACACTAACAATGAAAATACAGAAAGGGAAATTAGAGAATCGATTTCATTTACTATAGCACCAAGAACCATAAGATACCTGGGAATAAACCTAACCAAATAGGTAAAGGATCTGTACTCAAGGAACTACAGAACCCTAATGAAAGAAATTGAAGAAGACACAAAAAGATGGAAAACCATTCCATGCTCTTGGATCGGAAGAATAAACATTATTAAAATGTCTATACTGCCTAGAGCAATCTATACTTTTAATGCCATTCTGATCAAAATTCCACCGGTATTTTTCAAAGAACTGGAGCAAATAACCCCAAAATTTGTATGGAATCAGAAGAGACCCTGAATCGCTAAGGAAATGTTGAAAAACAAAAATGAAAGTGGGGGCATCATGTTACCTGATTTCAAGCTTTAGTACAAAGCTGTGATCACCAAGACAGCATGGTACTGGCATAAAAACAGACAATAGACCAGTGGAACAGAGTAGAGAGCCCAGATATGGACCCTTAACTCTATGGGCAAATAATCTTCGACAAAACAGGAAAAAATATACAGTGGAAAAAAGAGAGTCTCTTCAATAAATGGTGCTGGGAAAACTGGACAGCTATATGTAGAAGAATGAAACTCGACCATTCTCTTACACTGTACACAAAGATAAACTCAAAATGGATAAAAGACCTCAACGTGAGACAGGAATCCATCACTGGAGAAGTGTCTGTTCATGTCTTCTGCCCATTTTTTAAAAAATTTTAAAAGATTTTATTTATTTATTTGACAGAGAGATATCACAAGTAGGCAGAGAGGCAGGCAGAGAGAGGGGAAGCAGTCTCCCCTCTGAGCTGAGAGCCGGATGCAGGGCTCGATCACAGGATCCTGAGATCATGACCTGAGTTGAAGGCAGAGGGTTAACCCACTGAGC
>NW_019155426.1:1053-4134 GCF_002288905.1 Enhydra lutris kenyoni | reverse complement strand
TGAGTTTGAGGAGTTCTTTATAGATCTTGGATATCAGCTCTTTGTCTGTAGTGTCATTTGCAAATATCTTCTCCCATTCCGTGTGTTGCCTCTTTGTTTTGTTGACTGTTTCCTTTGCTATGCAGAAGCTTTTGATCTTGATGAAGTCCCAAAAGTTCATTTTCATTTTTGTTTCCTTTGCCTTTAGAGGCATATCTTGAAAGAAGTTGCTGTGGCCTTGTCGAAGAGGAATTTGCCTAATTTCTCCTCTAGGATTTTGATAGATTCCTGCCTCACATTGAGGTCTTTTATCCATTTCAAGTTTATCATTGTGTATGGTGTAAGAGAATGGTCGAGTTTCATTCTTCTACACATAGCTGTCCAGTTTTCCCAGCACCATTTGTTAAAAAGACTGTCTTCTCTCTGCTGTATATTTTTTTCCTGCTTTGTTGAAGATTATTTGACCATAGAGTTGAGAGTCCATATCTGGGCTCTCTACTCTGTTCCACTGGTCTTTGTGTCTGTTTTTGTGCTAATACCATTCTGTCTTGGTGATCACAGCTTTGTAGTAAAGCTTGAAATCAGGCAACGTGATGCCTCTAGTTTTTTTTTTTTTTTTTTTTCTTTTTCAGCATTTCCTTAGCAATTCGAGGTCTCTTCTGGTTCCATGACCAGGTGGGATTTATGCATGGGATGCAAGGGTGGTTCAACCTTCGCAAATCAATCAATGTGATAGAACAAATCAATAAGAGAAGAGAGAAGAAACACATGGTCCTCTCAATTGATGCAGAAAAAGCATTTGGCAAGATACAGCATCTGTTTTGTATTGAAACGCTTCAAAGTATAGGGATAGAGGGAAAATTCCTCAACTTCATAAAATCCATCTATGAAAACCCACAGTGAATATCTTCCTCCATGGTGAAAAGCTGACAACCTTCCCTTTGAGATCAGGAACATGACAAGGATGCCCAATCTTACCACTCTTGTTCAACATAGTTCTAGAAGTCTTAGGAACAGCATCAGACAACAAAAAGAAATTTAAAAAAAAAATTCAAGTTAGCAAAGAAGTCAATCTCTCTCTTTTTGCAGATGAGATGATACTTTATAGGGAAAACCCAAAAGACTCTACCCCCAAACTACTAGAACTCATACAGCAATTCAGTAATGTGGCAGGATACAAAGTCAATGTACAGAAATCAGTGGCTTTCTTTTACACTAACAATGAAAATATAGAAAGGGAAATGAGTGAATCAATTCCATTTACTATAGCACCAAGAACCATAAGATACCTGGGAATAAACCCAACCAAAGAGGTAAAAGATCTGTACTCAAGGAACTATAGAACACTTATGAAAGAAATTGAAGAAGACACAAAAAGATGGAAGACCATTCCATGCTCATGGATTGGAAGAATAAACATTGTTACAATTTCTATACTGCTGGGGGGCCTGAGTGGCTCAGTGGGTTAAGCCTCTGCCTTTGGCTCAGGTCCTGATCTCAGGGTCTTTGGATCTAGCCCTGCATCGGGCTCACTGCTCAGTAGGGAGCCTGCTTCCCTCTCTCTTTCTCTGCCTGCCTCTCTCCTACTTGTGATCTCTCTGTCAAATAAATAAATAAAATATAAAAATTAAAAATGTCTAAGCTGCCTAGAGCAATCTATACTTTCTATGCCATCCCAATCAAAATTCCACTGGCATTTTTCAAAGAGCTGGAATAAACAATCAAACTTTTTAATTTTTAATTTTTTTAAGTAGGCTTCATTCCAGTGTGTGGCCCAACATGAGGCCTGAGATCATGACCCTATGATCATGACCTCAGCCAAAAAAAAGAGTTGGATGACCAACAGACAGAGTCCAGGTGACCCAAATGAAACTTGTTTAAAAAGAATTTACCTATGAAGCAATAAAAGAACAAACTAATGATGATGCTTACAATAACATAGATTAATCTGAAAGCATTAGGCTAAGTGAAAGGATATAGATAAAGAAGGATACATAGTATGATTCAATTTATAGAACATTCTTGAAAAGACAAACTTGAAGGAGTAAAGACCAGATCTGTGTCCCTCAAATGTTTAGTATTGTCAAGTGGCATATCATCTGTAATCATCATCAAACTGAGGAGTTTCAGGGCATCAAGTACCAAACTTTAAGAAGAGTAGTGAACCCTTGCTTTTATGACTTGTTTTCTATTTCTTTTACCTGTGTATTTGTTGACCACCTTCTCATAGTAACCTCTCACGGATTCTTCAAGATAGAAGTCTCTTCTTTCTCTGTGACACCGCTCCTCCCAGTCAGGGTTCTGAGTCAAGCAGTACTCACATGCCAGGATCTCAGTCTCTCTGCCTCATTCCTACCCCTTGAACCCACATTGCTCTGTTCACAAATGCAGGAAGCCAGAGAGCTGTGGAATTAAAACTCTGGGCAACCTCAACCCAGGATTCTTGTGAGTTCCCTAACCATTCCAGGGCAAATAGAGATGCAAGTTTCACAGGTTTTTCAAAATTTCACACAAGATTAATTTCCATTCTACGGACATCTTGCTTATTGTCCAGTACTTCTTCTTTCCCTTTTCTATAACCATTGCCACCCCTGAATTCCCTGTATTTTTCAAATAAACTATGTACACACATTCTTGTTTTAGGTCCACTTAAACCAAGATAGTACTGAAATTGTGAAATGTATAGACCAACATCCATCGTAAGATCATAGAGTCTTTTGTTCTTCCTTTTTTACCTTCTAAGCCCCAGAAGTAATTGGCATATGATGGGCACTTGATTAGAAAGTCCTAATCAGTTAATCTCGTGTACCTGAAACTGGTTTTCTTGTTTGTTTTTTAAGAGCCATACTGCTTTATGGAGAGGACATTTGATGGTCAAAAGACCAGATGAGAAAGAAGCAAACTTGTTTAGGGGCGCCTGGGTGGCTCAGTGGGTTAAAGCCTCTGCTTTTGGCTCAGGTCATGATCCCAGAGTCCTGGGATGGAGCCCCACATTGGGCTCTCTGCTCATCAGGGAGCCTGCTTCCCCCTCTCTCTCTCTGCCTGCCTCTCTGCCTACTTGTGATCTCTCTCTCTGTCAAATAAATAAATAAAATCTTAAAA
>NW_019155426.1:0-953 GCF_002288905.1 Enhydra lutris kenyoni | reverse complement strand
GCTCAGTGTGTTAAAGCCTCTGCTTTTGGCTCAGGTCATGATCCCAGAGTCCTGGGATGGAGCCCCACATTGGGCTCTCTGCTCATCAGGGAGCCTGCTTCCCCCTCTCTCTCTCTGCCTGCCTCTCTGCCTACTTGTGATCTCTCTCTCTGTCAAATAAATAAATAAAATCTTAAAAAAAAAGAAGCAAACTTGTATAAAAGGGCATGCAGAATCTAGGGAGAAGGATAGAAAGCAGAAAAGAGGATATTCATTCTAGATATTGATTTCAACATTAATTCAGATTTTTAGGAACTTCAAAATGCAATTTCAGATATCTGGATTACACCACTCCCTGAACTGGAGTTTTGATATGGCTATAGTCTAAATGGTTAGTAGCCAGATAAAATGCTTAAGTTATCAGGCATCATCCAGATAGTCATTTCCTATCAGGGACAATTATCTTCAGAGGTATTCTAACACCATGTTCATGTGATCAACTGGCTGGGTGTATTTATAATTTGTAATAAACTGGGCAATTTAAAATTGTATAGCATGTTAAGGCAGAAAAATGATGCCATATAGTTTTTTTTAAATATTTTATTTATTTATTTGAAAGAGAGGCAGTGAGAGAGAGCATGAGCGAGGAGAAGGTCAGAGGGAGAAGCAGACTCTCCATGGAGCTGGGAGCCCGATGCGGGACTCGATCCTGGGACTCTGGGATCATGACCTGAGCTGAAAGCAGTAGTCCAACCAACTGAGCCACCCAGGCATCCCATATAGTTTTTTTTTTTTTTAATTGCACTGAGAACAAAGAAGAAGATGAACATTTTTTTTAAGATTTTATTTATTTATTTGACAGAGAGAGAGATCACAAGTAGGCAGAGAGGCAGGCAGAGAGAGAGGAGGAAGCAGGCTCCCCGCTGAGCAGAGAGCCCAATGTAGGGCTCAATCCCAGGGTCCTGGGATTGAGC
>NW_019155425.1:0-5862 GCF_002288905.1 Enhydra lutris kenyoni | reverse complement strand
GGCGATTCACAGACCTGTACCCCTGGGGATAAAAATATATTATATGTTTATAAAAAATAAATAAAAAATAAAAAAAATTTTAAAAAGAGGGAATTAAGAGAAAAGAATGAACTCTAAAAATACTTAATAGCCAATATCAATTTTCTCTAATTTTGAAAATGTAATATATTTTGATGTTAGGGTTAGGGTGGCCGGTGATGCAGATGGCAAAGAAATGCACTAAGAATAAAATCACAAGTGAGGTAGAGCTGATTCACTCTCCAAGGGAAGAGAGAGGGGCCAGACAACAAGGAAGTGTCAGCTCCAAATTTCTATCAGACCTGGCCTTTTAAGAAGTTTATAAAGATGTGCAAGGGTTCTAGCTCCACCCATTGTGGGGTGGGAGTGTGATTCTTGGCCAGGTAGAGCAGGAGGTGGCATGTTTTTCGAGGTACCCTGACCCGGATGTGGGCTATGGTCAGTCTAGAGAGGAATATGTTTTGTAGTTGGGGTTTACTTTCTGAGGTTTTAAGGCACTGTGATGTATAAAACAAAGTTAGGATCAAAAGCAGACACTGGTGAGTCTCACCAATTATCAACACCGTGAAAAGACAACATACTGAATGGAATAAGATATTTGCAAACTATCTAACTGATAAAGATTTATTATCCAATTTATTAAAGAACTCATACAACTCAGTAACACAAAAACAAATAGCAGTTACAAAATCAGTAGATTCTGAATAGACGTATTTCCAAAGAAAACACACATACAGCCAACAAATACAGAAAGAGAAGTTCACCACCACATATGATCAGGGAAATGCAGATCAAATCCCAAAGAGATGGCACATGGCTCCTGTCAGAATGGGTCATATCCAAAAGAGCAGCTATAACAAAGGTTGGCCAAAATGTGGAGGAAATGGAACCCTGTGCTGTGTTAGTGGGGCTGTGAATGGGAGCAGCAACTATGGAAAACAGTGTCGAGTTTGCTCAAAAACTTCAGCATAGGGAAACCTGGCTGGCTTAGTGTGACTCTTGATCTCGGGGTCGTGACTCTTGATCTCAGGGTCATGAGTTTGAGACACACGTTTGGGATTATGGACTACATCAGTAAAAATAACTTCAATATAGGACAACCAATATCATCCAACAGTTCCCCTCCTAGATATTAAAAGGAAAGAAACTGAAATCACTAACACATAAAGGTCCCTGCACACCTCTATTCATTGCCACATTATTCATAATAGCCAAGGGGACATGCTAAATTAAATAGATCAGAAGGTGAAAGACTCTATTTACCACATGAGTTCACAATAAGCAGAATCTAAATCAATCAGTAAAACCAGAAAACAAAATATAAGAAAATTAAAAAAAAAAACAAAAAACACAATAACTCCAGCTCATAGATACATAGAACATAGATAGCATTTTCCAAGGTGAGGGATGAGAAGTGAATAAAATAGATAAGAAGATAGAAACTAACAACAACAACAACAAAAAGAATATCAGGGCACCTGGTTGGCTCAGTCAGTTGGGTGGCTGCTTTCAGCTCAGGTCATAATCCCAGGGTCCTGGGGTGGAGCTCTATATCAGGCTCTCTGCTCAGCAGGGAGTCTACTTCTCCCTCTCCCTCTGCCCCACTCTACCCTGCTTCTGTGTGTGCTCCCTCTCTGTTTCTCTCAAATAAATCAATAAAATCTTTAAGAATAAAAGAGTATATCAAGAGGGAAATTGGAGAGTAAATAAGACTTCAATCTATGAACTTCTGGTTTCCTATATTTCAAGGATCTTAGTGAATTCATTCTATTACATTCAATTCTTCTGACCTACCAGAATTCCTCCTTATGATGTGGTCATATTTTTTGAGATGAGTTGTCTATTTAATAATATTTCAGATCAATAAGTACTAGGTGTGTGAATCTTTGAATATTTTTATAGCTTTTGAAGTATAATTATGTAAACAAAACTTGTATAGATCTAAGTGTACAATTTCATGACTCTTGATATATGTATAGACCAGTGAAACAATGACTATAATTAAGGTAATGTACATGTATCTATCACCTGAAAACGACTTTCCCCTTTTATTTGTAGTCCATGGTTAGTTTGATGCGTAACTTCTGTTGGTCCCTACGGAGTCATTCTTTCCTCAGGGAGAAGGTTTTCTATAGAATGAAAAAATTGCTTGACTTTGTTGCTCTGTATTATTGGGAGCTCATAATAGAGGTTGATCTAAAGATAAATGTTATGGGTGACTGAGTGGCTCATTTCATTGAGTGTCTGACTCTTGATTTTGGCTCACGTCATGAATTTAGACCTGTGAAATTGAACTCTGTGTCGGGTTCCATGCTGAGCATGGATACTACTAGCTGTTTTTGCCCCCTCTGCCCTTTCCACATGTCCCAGCTCCTAGTCATTCTCTCTCTGTCTCTTTCAAAAAAAAAAAAAAGAAGAAGAAGAAGAAAAGAAAGAAAGAAAGAAGAAAAAAAGAAAAAATTTTGAAAATTAGCCAATTATGGATAAAATAGATGCATTCCATATATACAATGGAATATTATTCAGCCGTCAGAAAGGATGAATACCTAACTTTTGCATCAACATGGATGGGACTGGAGGAGATGATGCTGAGTGAAATAGGCCAAGCAGAAAAAGTCAATTATCATATATGGTTTCATTTATTTGGGAAACATATGGAATAACGTGGAGGATATTAGAAGAAAGAAAGGAAAACTGAATTGGGTTAGATGAGAGGGGAAGACAAACCATGAGAGACTGTGGACTCCAAGAAACAAACTGAAGTTTTAGAGGGAAGGATGAGGGGATGGGTGAGTCTAGTGATGGATATTAAGGAGGGCTTGCATTGCATGGAGCACTGGGTGTTGTACATAAACAATGAATCTTGGAACACTGCATCAAAACCTAATGATGTATTTCATGGTGATAATATAATACAATAAAAAAAGAAAATTATCCAATTAGAAGTTCCCAGGCCTTTTCTGAAGGCTAGACCATACACTGACAGCTTATGAAACTTAAACCATCTGTGTTGTGAAAAGCCTGAGTCGCAGGGCTGGAATAAGTTGTGAGAGTGGTAGACCAAAGGGACAAAATAAAGATATGGGTTGGACTGAATTCATTGATAGGAATAAGATCAGTGAAGAGTTGAGATTTAGAGGACTACCATGACCACTTGCACGTGGCGTTGATATTCTGGACATTGTATTGGGTCAATAAGGGCCAAATGCTGCTATTTCTTTGTTGAAGAAGACAGGAAGAAGTCAGGAAGCATAAGAATCAGGAATGCTGGGGTGCCTGGGTGGCTCAGCGGGTTAAAGCCTCTGTCACCGGCTCAGGTCATGATCCCAGGGTCCTGGGATCGAGCCCCACATTGGGCTCTCTGCTCACCAGGAAGCCTGCTTCCTCCTCTCTCTCTCTGCCTGCCTCTCTGCCTACTTGTGATCTCTGTCTGTCAAATAAATAAATAAAATCCTTTAAAAAAAAAAAGAATCAGGAATGCTGAAATGGATCTGTGATGTGCAGTCTTCTCAGCCATCCCTAAATATGTTTGCTGAGAGAAACAGCAATCAATCCACAACCTTAATCAACACTTAAAAATGCATTGGTACAGGTAGCTCTATTTTCAGCTTTTTGAGGAACATTCTGGAGTCATTTTTTAAATTTATTTTCAGCATAACAGTATTCATTGTTTTTGCACCACACCCAGTGCTCCATGTAATCTGTGCCCTCTCCAATAACCACCACCTGGTTCCCCCAACCTCCCACCCCCCGCCACTTCAAAATCCTCAGATTGTTTTTCAGAGTTCATAGTCTCTTATGGTTCACCTCCTCTTCCAATTTCCCTCAACTCCCTTCTCCTCTCTAACTCCCCTTGTCCTCCATGCTATTTGTTATGCTCCACAAATAAGTGAAACCATATGATAATTGACTCTCTCTGCTTGACTTATTTCACTCAGCATAATCTCTTCCAGTCCCGTACGTGGATGGAACTAGAGGGTACTATGCTTAGCGAAATAAGTTAATCGAAGAAAGACAATTATCACATGATCTCCCTGATATGAGGAAGTGGAGCCGCAATGTGTGGGGTTTGGGGTGTAGGTAAAGAAAAAATGAAACAAGATGGGATCAGGAGGGAGACAAACCATAAGAGACTCTTACTGTCACAAAACAAACTGAGGGTTGCCAGGGGGAGGGGGGAGAGGGTGGTGGGATTATGGACATTGGGGAGGGTATGTGCTATGGTGAGTGTTGTGAAGTGTGTAAACCTGGTGATTCACAGACCTGTACCCCTGGGGCTAATAATACATTATATGTTTATTAAAAAATAAAAAAATAATTTAAAAAAATAAAAAAATGCATTGGTATAGGAGGCAGCACTGTCCTTGAAGAGATCTGTGGGAGCTGTCCTATACTGCAGGAGAAGATGGGAGGTAAAGCATGGCAGGAGAGGATGGCTCAACCAGTGGTCAAGGTGTATGCACTCACACAGTAGCCACGGAGACAGAATGGTAACCAAAGGATGGGAACCTAAAGGGTGTGTGCTGTTGGATCAGGATGTGTGCTAGTTGATCAGGTCTGTCCAGACTGAAATTATTAAGTAGTGTATGAGAAAAGTAAATTTCTAGATACAGTCATTACTATAGGGAAGAGTCATGGTGTCTTCCCCAGGTATGAGCCCTATACCAGTGTGGGTCATTGAGCCCTTTGCCTGAGGGAGAGACTGGAGCCCTTTGGGAAATGATCTTACAACCTTCTAGATGTTTGCCTTGCATCTCTGCTACCCGTGGACACCCATTCTCCAGTTGGCAGCATTGCTTCTGCAGCAGAGTTCACTGTGTAGATGAAAATGGTCTTTAGGAGGGAACACTGACAGGTTACTTGGCTCAGAAGTCTCCCAGAGGAGCAAGGTCTGGTAAGCATAGCCAGTGGACATCTCCATTGTCAAGGCTACTGATATGTGCACATGCAACATGGAGGATCACAGAGAACACTCTGCAGTCTGAGGCCTGGGATACCGCATGGGAGAGGGCAACATTGGTTTGGTCTCCCATCCCTCAAAATAACTCCTGCTTCTTTAAAGGATGGGCCAGGTGATTGGGTGTACATCTTTCTTCTGATGAAGCACCCAGCCTTTTGGATTTCCTGAGTAACCTTCCTTTCTATTTTGTTTACCCCTGAGGGAGAAGTAGCCCCCACTATTTGGACAAAGAAATGGCAGAAGCTGACATTCACAGATGGTGATGGGGAAGGGCAGGAAATGAGAGGGAGGCAGGCAAAAGCCCCATCTCATGAGTAGAGGTAAGAACTGGACAGCAAACATGTGACCCTGAGGAGGAGCATGCTGGAGAGAAACACAATTTTCTCATCTGCTCCTCAGAACCATAACCAATGAACCATAACTCTAGGGTAGGTGCAAAGTTCTTATGATTTCCCTAATAGACACAAGATAAGAGAGGCACAATGAGATGAGGGCATGGACCAATTATCCAGAGGACGAGTCCCCCACGTTCTCAAACAGGACGTGAGGATTATCCAGACAGACATTGCTGCACAGCTCTAGGGAGTGTGAGTCAACACATAAAAGGTGAAACTGGCCCCTGGTGTGTAGTCTAAAGAACTCTTACTCTTTGGAATGTTCTAGAGCAGTAAGGAGAAATAAACTTGACAATCACTCAGAAAAAAGTTGCAGATGTTTTTCCAAAGGCTGCTAAAATCTCTTAGAAGAGAACAGAAATTAGAACACATGGTAAGGAGATATTGAATAATAGAGAAAATGGAAACTCATGGATGTCAAGCTCAAGTAGGAGAAGGATGATATCTGGCAGCAGTGCCTTGATGAGTAAATCCAAGAGGGACTGTGTA
>NW_019155424.1:0-5862 GCF_002288905.1 Enhydra lutris kenyoni | reverse complement strand
TACTCTAGAGTGGGAGCCAGCTACATGGCCCAAGAGACTACGCCCACTCAGGAGGGGCAGCTGGGCACAAGCAGGCCTTGGGACCCTCAGCCTGAGACCCCTTTAAAGCACACCCTGTTGGGGGCTAGACCAAGAAGCCAGAGAGCAGGCCTCTCGTGACTCTTGGCCCAAATCCTAACCCTTGGTGGGGTTGTCCAGGCCACGTGACCCACAACCCCACTCTGGAATCCTTGTTTGGGCGGGACCCCTGATGTGGAAAACAGCACTCTTCCCTTCCCACAGAAAGACAGCAAACTCTTGTGAGCCGGGAAAACACCCCAGATAGGAAGAACCTCCCATGGACCCATGTAGCAACCCTATCATTCCGAGGCCATCCTAGATATAGAGTCCAGACAGAAAAGCCTCTGCTACTGCTCCCAGGCATCAGAATTACAAATCCTGAGGAACTGCTTTCAGTGTCTGCAGATCTGGCCTTCCATAACTTCGCTCCTAATTCTTCCCCGAGTTGCTGTCTGAAGACTTGGTTCCCAAAGCCGTGACCACATACCCTCCAGGATGGGACCTCCAGATCCAAACAGCATCACTGGGCCTGCTCTCCCGAGGGAACTCTGCACATGTCAGTTGCCCAAACCTTCCAGATTGGGAGAAACCTTCAAGGCGCCTGAACCCACACAATTTCATAGGCTGCTCCGGAAAAAATGCGCAGTCTGACTGAAACACCTTCAGCACCTACCTGCAGGAAGAGACGCACGTGAATGGACCTAAGTCTGAAGATTGAACCTGACAATCCCCTAGAACCTCATCCAATACCTAGCTTAGGTGTTCAGGCCTCTGACCTTCTTGCCTGTTCTGGAAAACCAACTTATGGCCCAACGTGTGGCCCCTAGCCGTACAATGGAATCCCTCTGGTCTCGAGCAGGAAACCTTGCTCTTGAGAACGGGGACCAACCCTCAGCCTAGGAGGTTCCTGCATGGCCCCAGAGCCACAGCCACATTCAAAGGTCTCCCTGGACACCAAGCAGCATTGGGACCCGTCAGACCGAGAACCTCTGTCAAGTCAGATCCCTTGGAACTTCGAACGAGAGGCAGCGGATCAAAGCTGCCCTGTTCCTTGGCTGCTGTGGTAACGCGAGGTGGGGTTTCCAGGCATCCATTCGGAGAGCTCTGCTGTCGAATCTTTCCATGTGGGAGACCTCTAAGCAGACTTCATCTGTCCGCAGAAGGACACCTTGTGGTTTGGAGCAGCTCACAAGCTCCAGCTTGGATAAGCCTCCAAGGCTTCTTGAGGCCACCCGAGCATTCATTGTCCATCATGGACACAAATTCCAGTGTCAGCAGACATCTCATCCTCGCCCATCCTCAGGTGCTGGAGATATTGAAACAGCTGCTGCACATTGGAACTGTCATGCCCTCGGCACTGAACATTACAATAGCTTGTGTTTTCAGATTTCGATCCTAACAAGCTTTGCCAGGAGGCCCTCCAACTTGGGAATTCTGGAGTCACAATGCTACCTTCCACCTGGCCAAAAGAAAGAAGAAATGTCCTACAGTTCTGCCCAAAACCCCCAATGAGCGTCCAACCACACGGCCCTCAAGGGCACCCTGATATCATAGGTTGCCCTGTGAACTAATGCTCTGTGTAACACAGCCCGAGACGCAATCTCCTGTCAGCCAGCTAGATAGCAGGACCCATATCCTTCTGGTGGGAACTGCCTTGGCCCGAGCCCGTTATTTCCATCCAAGGTGTGTATGCAGGTATCTGACCCCAGAAGGTAGTGCAAAACCCTGCCTTGGTGTACCTGAAGCACAACAGAGTACTCCTCCTTCCCCATGTCAGGAAAGTGGATGTTGATATGGTGGTACTACTTTCAGAGTAGGAGCCACCTGCATGGCCCATGAGACCACACCCACTCAGGAAGGGCAACTGGGCCCAAACAGGCATTGTGACTATGAGCCTGAGACCCCTTTCAAGCACAGCCTGTCGGGGCTGGACCAGGAACCCACAGAGAGAACCTATTGTGCCCCTAGACCCAAATCCGAAACCTTGGAGGGGTTGTTCAAGGCCACGTGACCCACAACCCGTCTCTGGAATCCCTGTTTGGACAGGACCCCAGAGATGGAAAACAGCACTCTTCCCTTCCCCCGGAAAAACACCAAATTCTTGGGAGCCTGGTAGAATCCCCAGAAAGGGAGAATATCCCATGGAACCATGAGCTCACCCGTCCATTCCGACACCATACTAGGTATACAGTCCAGAGTGAAAAGCCTCTGCTACTGCATCCCAGGAACCCAAATTTCAAATCCTGAGGAGCTGCTTTCAGGGTCTGCACATCGGGCCTGCCATAAGCTCGCCCCTAATTCTTCCGCGACTTGCTGTCTGAAGACTTCGTTCCCAAAGCCTTTACCACATGCCCTCCAGGATGGGACCCCCAGAACCACACCGCATCACTGGGCATGATCTCCCGAGGAAACTCTGCCCGTCACAGTTGCCCAAACCACCCAGAATGGGAGAAGCATGCAAGGCACCTGATCCCACCCAAATTTCATAGGCCGCTCTGGACAAAAGGCGCAGTATGAGACACCGTAAGCACCTACCTCCAGGAACACACGCACGTCAATGGGCCTGAGTCCGAAGATTCAACCTGACATGCCCCTAGGACCTCATCCAAAACCTAGCTTAGGTTTGTAGGCCTCTGTCCCTCCAGCCTGTTCTGGAAAACCAACATATGGCCCAACGTGTGGTCCCTGAGCCATACAGTAGGACCCCTCTGGTCCCGAGAAGGAATCATTGCTCTTGGGAAACGGGTCCCACCCACAGGCTAGGAGGTTCCTGCATGGCCCCAGAACTACCGCCACATTCTACGGTCTCCCTGTCACCTAGCAGCATTGTGATCCGTCAGACTGAGAATTTCCGTCACTCAGATCCCTTGGAACTGCGAAGCAGAGCCACTGGATCAAAGCTGCCCTGTTCCTAGGCTTCAGTGGTAACGGAGGTGGAGTTTCCAGGCATCCATTCAGAGAGCTCTGCTATCGAATCTTTCCATATGGGGACCGTGGAGCCCTCTAACTGGACTTCCTCTGTCCTGCTGAAGAACACCTTGCTGTTTGGAGCAGCTCACAAGCTCCAGCTTCCGAAAGCGGCCAAGGCTTCTTGAGGCCGCACGAGCATTCGTGGGCCATCATGGATACAAATTCCAGCGTGAGCAGACATCTCACACTCGATCGTCCGCAGGTGCTTAGATCTCGAAACAGACGCTGCACATTGGAACTATTATGGCCTCGGCTCTGAACATAAACATAGCTTTGTTTTCAGAGTTCCATCCTCACACACCTTGCCAGCAGGCCATCCATATTGGGAATTCTGGAAAAACTAACCTGCCTTCTGCCTGCCCACCGGAAGGAAGAAATGCCCTACGGGTCTGCCCAGAATCCGCAGATGAGGGTCCTCAAGGGCACGCTGATATCATAGGCCGCCCTGTGAACTGATGCTCTGTGTGACACAGCCCGAGCCCCGGCCTGCTGTCAGCCAGCCATATAGCGCGACCCATATCCTGCAGGTGGGCTCTGTCTAGGTCAGAGACCGTCATCTCCTGCGAACCTGGGTATGCAGGTATCTGACCCCAGAAGGTAGCGCAAATCCCTGCCTATGGGGAACCTGAATCACAGCAGAGTACTCCTCCTTCCTCATGGCAGGAATGTGGATATTGAGATGGTTGTACTACTCTAGAGTGGGAGCCAGCTACATGGACCATGAGACCACGCCCACTCAGGAGGGACAGCTGGGCCCAAGTAGGCATTGGGACCCTCAGCCTGAGACCCCTTTAAAGCACACCCTGTTGGGGGCTAGACCAGGAAGCCAGAGAGCAGGCCTCTCGTGCCTCTTGGCCCAAATCCTAACCCTTGGTGGGGTTGTCCAGGCCACGTGACCCACAACCCCACTCTGGTATCCTTGTTTGGGCGGGACCCCTGACGTGGAAAACAGCACTCTTCCCTTCCCCCAGAAAGAGAGCAAACTCTTGGGAGCCGGGGAAAAACCCCAGATAGGAGGAACCTTCCATGGACCCATGTAACAACCCTATCATTCCGAGGCCATCCTGGATATAGAGTCCAGAGAGAAAAGCCTCTGCTACTGCTCCCAAGCATCCGAATTTCAAATCCTGAGGAGCTGCTTTCAGGGTCTGCAGATCGGGCTTACCATAACTTCCCTCCTAAATCTTCCCCGAGTTGCTGTCTGAAGACTTGGTTCCCAAAGCCTTGACCACATGCCCTCTAGGATGGGACACCCAGAACCACACCACATCACTGGGCCTGCTCTCCCCGGAAACTCTGCCCGTCTCAGTGCCCAAACCATCCAGAATGGGAGAAACCTTCAAGGCACCAGAACCCACCACAATTTCATAGGCCGCTCTGGATTAAATGCGCAGTATGAAACACCGTCAGCAACTATCTCCAGGAAGACACGCACGTCAATGGGCCTGAGTCCGAAGATTCAACCTGACATGCCCCTAGGACCTCATCCAAAACCTAGCTTAGGTTTTCAGGCCTCTGTCCCTCCAGCCTGTTCTGGAAAACCAACATATGGCCCAACGTTGTGTCCCTGAGCCATACAGTAGGACCCCTCTGGTCCCGAGAAGGAAACATTGCTCTTGGTAAAGGGGTCCCACCCACAGGCTAGGAAGTTCATGCATGGCCCCAGAGCTACCGCCACATTCTAAGGTCTCCCTGGACACCTAGCAGCATTGTGATCCGTCAGACTGAGAACCTCCGTCACTCAGATCCCTTGGAACTGCGAAGCAGAGCCACTGGATCAAAGCTGCCCTGTTCCTAGGCTTCAGTGGTAACAGAGGGGGAGTTTCCAGGCATCCATTCGGAGAGCTCTGCTATCAAATCTTTCCATATGGGGACCCTGGAGCCCTCTAACTGGACTTCACCTGTCCCGCTGAAGGACACCTTACTGTTTGGAGCAGCTCACAAGCTCCAGCTTGGATAATCTTCCAAGGCATCTTGAGGCCACCCGAGCATTTGTTGGCCATTATGGATAAAAATTAAAGTGTGAGCAGACATCTCACCCTCGTCCATTCTTAGGTGCTGGAGATCTTGAAACAGCTCCTGCACATTGCAACTGTCATGCCCTCGGCACTGAACATAACCATAGCTTGTGTTTTCAGATTTCGATCCTCACAAGTTTTGCCAGCAGGCACTCCACCTTGGGAATTCCGGAGTCACAAAGCTGCCTTCCACCTGGCTAACAAAGAAGAAATGTCCTACAGGTCTCCCCAAAACCCCCAATGAGCGTCCAACCAAACGGCCCTCAAGGGCACCCTGATATCATAGGTCGCCCTGTGAACTAATGCTCTGTGTAACACAGCCCGAGACCCAATCTCTTGTCGGCAAGCCAGATAGCGGGACCCATATCCTGCAGTTGGGAACTGCCTTGGCCCGAGCTCGTTATTTTCATCCAACCTGTGTATGCAAGTATATGACCCCAGAAGGTAGTACAAAACCCAGCCCTTGTGTGTACCTGAAGCACAACAGAGTACTCCTCCTTCCCCATGGCAGGAAAGTGGATGTTGATATGGTTGTACTACTTTCAGAGTGGTAGCCACCTGCATGGACCATGAGACCACGCCCACTCAGGAGGGGCAACTGGGCACAAACAGGCATTGTGACTCTTAGCCTGAGACCCATTTCAAGCACAAACTGTCGGGGCTGGACCAGGATTCCACAGAGAGAACCTATTGTGCCCCTAGACCCAAATCCTAACCCATGGTTGGGTTGTCCAGGCCACGTGATCCACAAACCGTCTCTGGATTCCCTGTTTGGCAGGACCCCTGAGATGGAAAAGAGCACTCTTCCCTTCTC
>NW_019155423.1:0-5871 GCF_002288905.1 Enhydra lutris kenyoni | reverse complement strand
ATATAACATAACATATGATATATAATATATATTATATAATGTGATATGCTATAATATATTATTAATTATTAAAATATTAATATATTATATTAATATAAATATTTTATCAACTATTTATGGCACAATTTTACCAAATCTGGTACAAAAAAATTAAATAGTCTAGAATTCATAGTAAAGAAGAAATTTGAGCTCTAAATTCAACTAGGGAATTTATATCTACAAATAGAAAGAAGATATTTCTAGGTCTTACACAAATCTGAATATGATGATTGATCTCAGCACATAAAAACAGATATCATGTGATAATTCCCTAGAATTGGTATCATAATTCCCTGTTCAAAGGTGAATATATCCTTTAGTCTTTAAGAAATAGTTTTTCCAAAGAATTCTGCTTGTCAAGAGATTTCTTTTATAATTAGGGTCTTTTGAAAGTTCTTCCAAAAGAAATAAACCTAAAAATAGATGTCCTAGATTCTCTTTGACAAAATAGCCTAATGAATGACAAGGATGAGAAAGTCGTCAATCTGTGAATCCATAAGTTTTCAAGCCAGGAGTATTTGTACCATGTTCAGACAAACATGAAAGGACCTATGTACTCCAATAAAATCTGTAACTAATTCTGTTAGATTTTTCTCGTCTCCTCTCCATCACCTTCTCATTGTCTTTCAAAGAAGTTTAAGGGCTCTGATTTTTACAGCTGAATAACTATGGTTGTGATAAAGGAAAATTTCCTCCTATGGAATTTCTTGTTTCTTACTCGTTAATTAACCCATTAAAATCCATGCATTTTACTTAGGATAAGGAGTGGGTATTCATAAAAAAAGGCCCGGTTTTCCTAAAAAAGCCCAAAATACTGAAGTCAAAAATGCCTGAAAAAAATTCAAATACACCAAGAAAATATTCTAGGTGCACAATAGTCCCTTGGTAAATGCCTGTGTTACTGATATAATTTTGGCAGGTTATCTCCAAATTAATCCTGGGTTTAAAGAAGGCACAGGATAAGCAACTAATCTTAAAAGTATTCATTAGTTCAAAGGATTAGGATTTTTTTAAAGCTATGTTTACAATGCAAAAGTTTTAGTGTTTTCAAGGTATTTACAGAAACAAATACATACTAAATGATTAGCTCTATTTATTATTTTTTAAGAAAGTAGTATTTTTATACCAGGGAAATGAAACTGTGTATAATGTTAGTGACTTCATACTCTGATAGTGTTTCTCATATGAAGCAATTATCACTTATAAAAAGCTATAAATTCAAGAATGACAGCCTCAATACTTACCCTGACTACACTGAAGTCCAGCTTAGTCTCCTGTGCACACTGTAATATGAGCTGAAAGCAATTTTTACTTTGATTTGTCATTCCATTTTCATAATAACGCTGTAAAATCCTTTGTTGTTCTACAGTAAATACAGAACGTAGATTCATCTAAAAATAAAAGAAGATACTCTGAAAATTGGAATACGTGTTGGGTGTATGCAGAGTTTGCATGCTACTGTTTTTTGATACAGTTTCAGTGCTTCAAAGCTGCAAAATTTATTTAATTGAACTAATTCCCAGTAATGGGGAATAATTTGTTTGCCAAAGGGAAACAGGTTCTAAGTGACAATTACATATAATGCAAATGCTTATTAAATTTGTTCAGAATAAGTAACAACTTTAAGGACAAAAAAAGAGAGAGAGAGGAAAACCCTATCTGGTTAGTGTTGGTACATTGGGAAGTAAAGGTTTTTTCACTGAAATAAATATTTTTGGCTAGTGAAGTCAGAGATGGTGGTAGCCATACATTCATGGTAAGTTATCAACAGGAACACTCACTGTTCTTTGTCAAACAAGGCATCTGACAAACGTCTTACAGCCAGAAACTGTGGTCTGAAACAAAGAGGTACTTTTATTTTTCCTTTCTTGAATAAAGGGGTTCTTTGCATATATAAAAACAAAACCTCTCTTTAAAAAGCTTAAAAATAAATAGGAAGTGTTGGTAACTCAAAATATCTATACTAATATCTCTACTAACCAAAATAATTATTTTAATAACTATAGTATATAAATCAAAGTTCAAAATCATGTGCATTTTACTAAAAAGAAACATGTAAAAACTACGTACTTTTAATTAAACTGACAGCATCATAATTACACAAGAGAAATTTAAAAATGCACTTTATCCTTTCTGCCAATACACAAAGTGTTTAATATTGAGAGAAAACAACCTGTGAAATTCCCAATAAAAAGCAGGTCAAACTCTTTTTTTCTTAAAAAGGATGAATTCTAGTAGTGCATTTAATGAAAAAGAACCCTTGTAATTAGATTAAGGCAACTTCTGGTTCTTATTTAAAGCATTTATACTGAAATTGTTATTCCTAAAAGTTGACAGAAAGAAAAAAAAAAAACCCTTCCAAAGGAAATTGTCCCTTCAAAATTAGGAAAACAGCAATGACAGAAACACTATAAGCCAAACCAAATAGAAATCATTCTAGTATAGTGGGTATGGAAACAACCAAGTACACTGATGTGGAAATAAAAATAATTTTCCTTTCTCTGAATATATTGAACAATAAAGGAATTAAAGACAGTCATATAGCAGTCTATTGCCATTTGTACACCTGAATCTTTTTCCTGCCCACACAAACATCTTCCTATCTAATGTTAAGAAATCCAATTATAGAAAATCAGATGTGGGAAAGGACGCAGAAAAGATAAGCTGTTAGTCCCTGAAATTTCAGGAATTAAATAACTCCACTAACTTTCTGAAGGGGATCACATTGTGCCGTGTGACCAAACTTTCAAGGATGTTTGGGCCAGAGGGTAGTGATGGTATCCATCAAAGCAACATTTACTATCATGGCTGTCACATTTTTGAGCAATTTGGAATTCCTTTTCCTAAATAATTCAGCTACAGTCAAGAGAGGAGCCGGGAAGTAGAGGGCAAATACCTAAAATATGTCACCTCGTGTGGGTTTAGAAGCAAAGTGTTTTGGAATGAGTTCTGAGGAGGGCCATAAACTTCAATTTCACTGATGCATAATGAGGGTAATGGTTCTGATCCTTCTCTGCAGGGCTGTAATTACAAAAACAAAAAATCCTAAAGTACGAGATTCGAGTGATCCTCATGTGTGATGATACAGCTGTAAAATATACAAGTGTTTTCCTATTGGGTAGCTACAACAGCAACATGTACTCAAGTATGGTATAAGCATTAAAAAGCACAGCAATTTCTTCCTCACTGATAACAACAGTCAAATACCGATGCTGAGCACTAAATCGACTTCTGGAATCTACATCCTGACAGGAGACAATGCTGTGACCTTTTCGGTTTCTCTCTTAAATTCATAGCAACAGCAAGAAGGCCACCTTGCTCAAGAGAGCAAGTGTTCATGGGACATTTATTCTTTATCACAACAGCTAGATAAAAACCTTATAACCAAGATAACTTGTCATTATCTCTACCTACCCTAGGTACCTTGGCCTGTGAAGTGGCAAGATATTGAATGACAGCATAGACAAAGTTACTAATCATTTACACAAAAATCAGGAAAAGAATTGTAAAAACCTTCATTTTAAAAGTCCGATTCTTATTTCTGCGGAAATAAAATGGCAACCCATTGGTTTCATGGAAATCGAGGTTTGTTGGGTTGAGGTACGGAGGGTAACTGAATTAAGGAATTAAATACTGAAATAACAAGTCATTAGCCTTACCCCAAGACTTACTAATCTAATACCCTTTGCGATGTGGCACTCACTTAGCACATGATAGCACATAGGAATAAGATGACCTGTGTGCTACACTTAGCTCCACTGTGGACTAGTGTGCAAATTACTTAAATTTTATGAGCCTCTATTTGCTAATTTGTAAAATGCTAGAATATACTACATGTACTACCTACCAGTCTGGGTTTTTACAAATAATTAAGGATTTGGGAGCTCATTTTCTTACATTGTAAAGCATGCTATAATTGTAACATACTTGTAAGTATGACTAGGCTCCTTACTTTATCATATTCATATATGGGATTTCTCAGGTTGCCCTCAGCTTTGGGATTCAGTGTTTTAATAAAGATCCTGAGCCACAGAGAGGTTTATGTTCAGTGTGTTCTATTCAAACAAGCAGAGCACTGAGTAAAATGTTATATAAATTTATTGCCTCAGGAATACTTGAAAAATGAAGCTTTTAAGAATGACTTCACCTCAGCAGTATCACATAGCTTTGGTCATATTTTCACATGGGAATATTTCAGATAAATTTCTACATAACACTGTTCTTACACACTGATTTCACACATAAACCCAGATCTAGTAATGCCCTAATAATGTCTTAACTGGGTAAATGATTTGAAAAATGCCAAATAATTTTACTCTTAAGTATTCATTTTTGGAAAACTGATTCTAAAAATGGATTGAGTCCAAAAAAATCACCACCGAGTCAAGTATAACATATTCTTTCCAATATTCAAAGTTTCAATTTTAGGTAAACTACTGATTTTTTTTTTTTTTTTTGGTTTATAAAGAGTTGCACCTAGGGTAATGAAACATTTTGAATGTCTTTAATTTGACCAATATATCTCTATTAACATTGCTCTTTTTACCCATTATTATTATTCACTTTTAAATTTATATATAGTTAATTTCATTCATTTTGGTATATAGTTTTATGAGTTAGGACAAACAAATATATTTATGAAACCACCATCACAACCAAGATACAAAATAGATCCATCACTCCAAAAAAATTCCCTTATGCTGCTCCTTTATAATTAAATCCTCTTGCCATCCCATCCCTGGGCAACAACTAATCTGGTTCTATAATATTGACTTTTGAAGAACACTGTATAAATGGAATAACAGTATACATTCTATTCCTCCTAGACTAACATATTTCACTTAGCATAATGCATTTGAGATTTTTCTGTGTTGTCTGTATGTGGAGTATTCTCCTTTCTATTGTAGCATAGTATTCCATTGCATAGAATGTACCACAGTTTATCCATTTACTCTTTGGCAGACATTTGAAATTTCCAAATTCTAGGATACTGTGAATACAGTTGATAAAAAAAAAATTGTGTGCAGGTTTCTGTCTTTTCATTTCTCTGGAGTAAATACCTAGTAGTGGGATTTCATATAGTAAGTGTATGTTTAACTTTATAAGAAACGACTAAACAGTTTTCAAAAGTGACTGTAAAAATTTGCTTTCTCACCAATATTCTATATAAGTCTGTTTTTTCATTTTATCACCAGCATTTGTTATAAACAGATATTTCTTATTTTTCAGAGAGGGAGAGAAGGGGGGAGAGGGGAAAAAAAGGGAGAGAGAGAATCTTTTTTTTTAAATTTTTTAAATTTCTTTTCAGCGTAACACTATTCATTGTTTTTGCACCACACCCAGTGCTCCAAGCATTACGTGCCCTCCTTAATACCCACCACCTGGCCCCCCCAACCCCCCCCCCCCCCGCCCCTTCCTACCCCTCCGGTTGTTTTTCAGAGTTCATAGTCTCTCATGGTTCACCTCCCCTTCCAATTTCCCTCAACTCCCTTCTCCTCTCCATGTCCCCATGTCCTCCATGTTATTTGTTATGCTCCACAAATAAGTGAAACCATATGATAATTGACTCTCTCTGCTTAACTTATTTCACTTAGCAAAATCTCCTCCAGTCCCGTCCATGTTGCTACAAAAGTTGGGTATTCATCCTTTCTGATGGAGGCATAATACTCAATAGTATATATGGACCACATCTTCCTTATCCATTCGTCTGTTGAAGGGCATCTTGGTTCTTTCCACAGTTTGGCGACCGTGGCCATTGCTGCTATAAACATTGGGGTACAGATGGCCCTTCTTTTCACTACATCTGTATCTTTGGGGTAAATAGCCAGTAGT
>NW_019155422.1:0-5875 GCF_002288905.1 Enhydra lutris kenyoni | reverse complement strand
GAAAATCACACGAGAAACAACAGGTGTTGGTTAGGCCATGGAGAAAGGAGAACCCTCTTGCACTGTTGCTGGGAATCCAAACTGATGCAACCACTGTGGAAAACAGCATGGATGTTCCTTAAAAAATTAAAAATGGAACTACCTTATGACCCACTAATTGTACTACTAGGTATTTACCCAAATAATATGAAAACACTAGTTCAAAGGGATATATAAACACTTAAGTTTATTGCAGCATTATTTACAATAGCCACACTATGGGCAGCCCAAGTATCCATCAATAGATGAATAGATAAAGAAGGCGAGTGTTGTGTGTGTGTGTGTGTGTGTGTGTGTGTGTGTGTGTGTATACACACAGTGGACTATTATTCAGCCTAAAATAGAATGAAATCTTGCCATTTGCAAAAATAAGGATGGATCTAGAGAGTATAAAGCTATGCAAAATAGTCTGAGAAAGACAAATACCATATGACTTCATGCATATGTGGAACTTAAGAAACAAATGAACAAAGGGAGAAAATGATACACAAAGAAACAGACACTTAACTACAGAGAACAAACAGATAGTCACCAGACAGAAGGTTGGTGGGAAGATGGGTGAAATAGGTGAAAGGTATTAAGAAATGCACTTGTGTTGCTGAGCACTGAATAATATATGGAAATGTTGGATCTCTGTATTGTACACCTAAAGCTAATATAGCACTGTTTGTTGTTATACCAGATTTAAAATCTTAAAAACATTTTTTAAAATGTTTAAATGTGGTATGCTGTAAATATTGTCTTAAAGAGGAAGGAAATTGATTTAAGAAATTAGATCTCAAATACATGCATTTATTGATATAATATTTCTTTTTTTTTAAAGACTTTATTTATTCATTTGACAGAGAGAAATCACAAGTAGGCAGAGAGGCAGGCAGAGAGAGAGGAAGGGAAGCAGGCTCCCTGCTGAGCAGAGAGCCTGATGCGGGGCTCGATCCCAGGACCCTGGGATCATGACCCAAGCTGAAGGCAGAGGCTTTAACCCACTGAGCCACCCAGGTGCCCGATATATTTCTTAAAACTGCTTTTGCTGCAACCCACAAGACTTGGTATGTTGTATTTTCATATTTATTTGTCTTGAGGTAAAATGTTATTTGTTTTGATTTCTTCTTTGCCTCCTCTGTTGTTTAGAGGTATACTGTTTCCAGATATTTGTAGATCTTCTCATTTGATTTCCAGCTTCATATCACTGTGGTCAAAAAAGATAGTTGGTATGATTTCAACGTTCTTAAGTTTGCTAAGATTTGTGTTTTTGTACTATCATATGACCTATTCTGCAGAATGTTCCATGTGCACTTGAAGAATATATATTCTGCTGCTATTAAATGTCCTGTATATGTCTATTGAATCCATTTATTCTAAGGCATGGGTTTTTTGTTTTGTTTTGTTTTGGCTTTTTGGCTTTTTGTTTGTTTTTTATAATCTAAAGGAATTTTTAAAAAGATTTTTATTTATTTGAGAGAGAGAGCATGAGAAGGGGGAGGGTCAGAGGGAGAAGCAGACTCCTTGCCAAGCAGGGAGCCTGATGCAGGACTTGATCCCAGGACTCCAGGATCATGACCTGAGCCAAAGGCAATCGCTTAACCAACTGAGCCACCCAGGTGCCCATATTCTAAGGTATAGTTTAATTTCAACATTCTGTTTTTGATTTTTCTGTCTGAATGATCTATTGTATTGTTGTCTTTTCTCCTTTAAGATCTGTTAGTATTTGCTTAATATATTTCAGTACTCGTGTGTTGAGAGCATATATATTTACATTTGTTGATGATTTTGATGACTTGACCCCTTAATCATTGTGTAATGTCCTTCTTTGTCTCTTTTTACCATTTTGGCTTGAAGTCTATTTTTAAGTAGTTTTACAGATAAGTTTAGTTATGTTATACTCTTGGTTTCTTCTTCATCCCTTCACTTTGAACCTATGTGTACATTTGGAGCTGAAATGAATCTTTTGTAAGCAACATATAGTTGGGTCTTATTTTAATCCATCTAAGGGAAAAAAAGCAAGAGGTATTATACTTTCTGGTTTTAAACTATACTACAAAGCCATAATAATAAAAACAATATGGTACTTGCAAAAAAAAAAAAATGTCCTATTGCTCTACGTGTTTAGGATTCCAGAATTAACTGTCAGCATATATGCTTAATTCATATTTGACAGAGTAGCTAAAAAACACTAAATGGGAAAAGGCCTGACTCTTCCACAAATGGTGCTGGGAAAACACACCATGAGAAATACATGGGAAACAATGAAATTTACTTCTATCTCCCCCCATTTACAAAAATTAATTTGAAATAGATCAAGGCCTTAAACATATGACCTGTGCCCTAAAAATCCTAAAAGAAAACATAAACAAGATCCTCTACATTGGTCTTGGCAATGATTTTTTGGACATGACACGAAAAACACAAATAACACAAGCAAAAGTCAACAGCTGTGACCACATCAAACTCAAAAGCTCCTGCATAGCAAATGAAAAAATTGACAAACTGAAAGAACAGCAAATCTGTAAAAATGTCTACTGTATGTAGACAAATGTCTACCTATTTTAAGTAGGAATTATAATGGCCAATAGACACCTGAAAGGATGCTCAACATCACTAATCATCAGGGAAATGCAAATCACAACAGCAGTGAACTGTCACCTCACATGTGGTAGAATGGCTGTTATCAAGAAGATAGACAAAAGCTGCTCTTGAGAATGTGGTGAAAAGGAAACCTTTATATACTGTCAATTGCTCTAACCATTATGGAAAACGATGTGAATTTTCCTCAAAAAATTAAAAATAACTTATCACACAATAAAGCAATTCTACTTCTGGTTATATGCCCAAAGGAAATGAAAACAGGATTTTGAGATGTAAGCACTCCCATCTTTATCACAGCATTATTCACAATAGCTAAGATATGGAAACAACCTAAATGTCCACCAGCAGATAAATGGATAAAAGATGTGGTATACATACACAATGGAATATTATTCAGCCAAAAGAAAGGATATCCTGCCACGTGTGACAACACAGATGAATCTTGAGTACATTATCCTAAGTGAGATAAGTCCAAGAAAGACAAGTGTTGTATGTATCACTTACATGGAATTTAAGAGCATCAAACTCAAAAACAAACACACACATAGGTTTTGGACGAATGTGTCTTCATTCTCATTGGTTTCCATGAATTACGTTCTTCTTTGATTTCCTGGTTGATTCAAACATTCTTAAGTAAGGTGGTCTTTAGCTTCCAAGTGTTTGAATTCCTTCCAAAGTTTTTCTTGTGGTTGAGTTCCAGTTTCAAAACCTTACAGTCTGAGAATACACAGGGAATAACCTCAATCTTTTGGTATTGGTTGAGCCCTGATTTGTGACCCAGTATGTGGTCTATTCTGGAGAAAGAATATGTACACTCAGGAAGAATGAGTATTTTGTTGTTTTAGGGTGAGTATTTAAATGTGTATTTTGTTGTTTGTTTAGGATGAGTATTTAAAATAAGTATTTTGTTGTTTTAGGGTGGAATGTTCTGTATATATCTATGAGGTCCATCTGGTCCAATGTGTCATTCAATATTCTTGTTTCTTTATTGATTTTCTGCTTGGATGACCTATTACTGCGGGTGGCATGTTAATATCCCCTACTATTAATGTATTCATATCAGTATGACTCCTTATCTTGATTAACAATTGTCTTATGTAGTTGGCTGCTCCTCTATTTGGGGCATAAATATTTACAGTTGGTAGATCTTCTTGGTGGATAGACCCTTTAAGAATGATGTAGTGTCCTTCTTTATCTCTGACTACAGTCTTTAGTTTAAAATCTAATTTATCTGATATGAGAATCACTACCCCAGATTTCTTTTGAGGCCCATTGCCATGAAAAATGTTTCTTCATCCCTTCACTTTCAGTCTGGATGTATCCTTAGGTTCAAAATGGGTCTCTTGTAGACAACATATGGATGGGTCCTGTCATTTAATCGAATCTGCAGCCCTGTGCCTTTTTATGGGAGTGTTTAGGCTGTTCACTTTGAGAGTGATTATTGAAAGATATGTTTTTATTGACATCATGTTGCCTGTGAAGTCCCTGTTTCTATAGATTGTCTCTGTAAATTTCTGTTCTTGACACTCTTGGGTTCTTTCTTCTTTAATAGAACCCCCCTTAATATTTCTTGTAGCACTGCCTTGGTGGTCCCATACTCTTTGAAACCTTGCCAGGCTTGGAAGCTCTTTATTTCTCTATCCATTTTGAATGTCAGCCTTGCTGGATAAAGTATACTTCACTGGTGTTCTTCTCATTTTGTGCCCTGAATATTTTTTGCCAGCCCTTTCTGGCTTGCCAGCTTTCTATGGACTGGTCTCACATTATTCTGATGGACCTTCCTCTGTACATAAGGAATCTCTTCCCCCTAGCTGCTCTCAAGAGCTCCTCTCTTAAATCATGATTCATCAGTTTCACAATGAGGTGTCTTGAGGTCTTTCTAGATTCTATGATCTTGGGGGGAGATCTTTCTGCCTCTAGGACACGAATGCTGCTTCCATTCCCCAGATTGGGAAAATTTTCATAGAGAATTTGTTCAACTATATCTTCTAGACTTCTTTCTTTCTCCTCCCCCTCAGGGATCCCAATAATTCTGACTTTGGAATGTTTCACGGTGTCATTAATTCCCTAAATCTGTTTTCATGGCTTCTAAGATGGAGAGGAGAAGTGAGTGGGGGGAAATTGGAGGGAAAGACAAACCATGAGAGACTGTGGACTCTGAGAAACAAATTGAGGGTTTTGGAGGGGAGGGGGTGAAGGTTGGGTGAGCTTGGTGGTGGGTATTATGGAGGGCATGTATTGCATGGAGCACTGGGTGTGGTGCATAAACAATGAATGCTGGAACACTGAAAAGAAGTAAAATAAAATAAAATGAAAAAAATTAAAAAGCAGGTGATTTCATGAGTCCTAATATTCCTCAAAGAGTACTTTTTTCTCTTTATAGTGGCTAATAAAGAACATCTAATCAGACCAAATGGGTTAGTTACAAAGATGTATTAGATCTGGTTTCATGATGGTTTGATTTTTTTTTTTAATCTAATTGAAAGGCATAACAATAGTTAAGGGTTCCTTAGACTTAAAATGTCCATATGTCAGAAAAAAGATGTCCATATGTCAGACTTCTGTATTTTACAGGCCCCCTCCTACACATGAAGTCTCAAAAATGGTTTTTGTGGAATCTAGCTGCCTCTTCTGCTGCATCAGGTCCCAAACCAAATTTAAAAAGTACTGTATCAGAAAAAAAATAAAAAAGAAAAAAAAAAAGAAAAGATACTGTATCAATACCCAGGTATGTATGATTTTTCCCCTGAAGTTCTTGAGCTTATTTTGAGTCATTAAGCATAAGCTCCCTGCCATTGATGATGGGGTTCTTGCTAACCCCACCTCATCTGCATTTTAAACTCACTGTAGCTATCCTTCTGTTTCTCTTCCTCTAATAAGCCTCTAATAAGATATCTCTATATGTATTTGTTTTTACCTCTGTTCTTTAGAAAGTTCCATGAAGTAGTTCATTCAGGGTACTAGTCAAATGTCACTTCTTATCCTGTCATTGTCAATGGATGCTGTTCTATTGAGATAAAGAAACATTTGTTGATAGAGATTTTTTAAAACCTACCATTGGGTGATGAAAGATTGATGTCAGTAATTTCAGTTTGGGTTCAATTCCTGACTAAATCAACACACTGGTTAACTCCTGAGGATTATTTTCTCTGAACCTCAATTTTAAGTTTCTATAAGGAGATCACTTGCTGCTTCAAACATCTTAAAATATGGAAATGTTAATGTCAATTTCTGAAGAATTTTCAACCCA
>NW_019155421.1:0-5880 GCF_002288905.1 Enhydra lutris kenyoni | reverse complement strand
CTCTAGAGAAACAGAGCCCAGAGGATATTATAAAGAATTGGCTCACGTGGTTACGGAGGCTGAGAACCCGACCATCTGTGGTCAGGAGGCTGGAGCCCAGCAGAGTGAAGGGAAGAGCAATGTCCCAGTCAGAGGCAGGGAGGCAGAGAGAGGGAAATCTTTCATATTCAGTCTTTGGTTCTACTCACACCTTCAAGGGATCGGGTGAGTCCATTCACGCAGGGGCTGGGATGGGGGTGGGCCTTCTGCCTTATTCAGTTTACCAGTGCTAATGTTCATCTCACCCAGAAGCACCCCCACAGGCATATGGAGAACAATGTTCAACAGAGCATCTGGGCGTCCGTGGCTCCGTCTAACTGACACACAAAATTAGCATCGTAGAGTGCTCTATCAACAGAGCCGAGAACAGGACGAGATCAAGTGTCTATAGCTTTGTCTCCATTGAGTGAATATGTAGGAAAAACAACACTTTGGCTTAAACTTAAAAATTATTTGTTCTCTAATTGAAAAAAAGGGGACTTAACAGAAAGATCAGTTTATTCACTGAAATTCAGTAAGTAGCTTTCTACAGACAGCTGATCGACATGTTTGAGGTGTGTGTGTATGCGTGTGTGCACGTGTACAACATAGAGGTGATTTTTTATAAATTAAATTAGCTGGGGCTTTGGAGGATTTGCTTAGGTGAAATTTAAGGGAATGGCTGATTTAAAAAGAAATATTTTTTCTTCTTGTTAGAAAAGTAGCTTGAAACAAGTTCTATTCATTTCCAAAGGTCAGTATTGATCTTCAAGTTTTTCCTCTGGGTGTGCAGGTAACATGAGTCACAGTTGCCTATTTTTTCCTTAATAGTACAAATCATGCTTCTTCCCACTTGGGTGTTCCAGAAAATAATTGCGCTCATCCTATTGGCAAGTACCTCCTACGCTGTGTCTTGTACCACTTTTGAGAACATTTCTGAGCAGGCTAATGAAGTTCTCCATCATTAGGGCTCTCTTCTAAGGGCTTGAGAAATAGCACTTTATAAAGATTTCTGATATTGTCAGTGAAAATTTCATCTTAGAAGAGACATATGGGTTCAGCTAACATTTAATCATTCTTTCCAATTGGTGCTATAGGTACATATATACCGATCGCTATAACATATTTACTTCTTCGCTGCATTTCTTAAAAAAAAAATAAAGTTGTTTTATGAAAAAAATGCTTTTTGAAGCACACAGAGAGAAGCTGTTAAATAGCATAATGTCTCATCATGGAGTGGAAGTTTCTGGGGACTCGCATCTTGGATCAGGAGAGGGAACGTGACCCACATCTCAGAAGCTCTCCTCATGCTCCTTACCAAAAACCACGCTCCTGTTCTCACTAAGATAACCAATATTCTGAATCCTAACACAGAGGAGAAAGTTTGTCACCTTTTGTACTCTTTACAAATAAAATCATACAGAATGTACTTGGGAATCTGGCTTCTTTTGCTTGTATTATATTCTAGAGAAACTTCCCTGTTGTTGCAGAAAACTATAATTTCTTAGAATTTACTGCTACGTAATACTCTATGAACATGTAACAATGTATCCACTCTTCTGCTGATGTACATTTGCACTGTTTTCGGTTTGGCTATTATGAATAACTCCATTCTGAGTATTCTCAGACATGCTCCTTGTACACATCTGGCTCCACTTTTGTTGGGTCTATACACAGGAGAGAACTTTTTGGCTCATGGGGTACAGTTATTTGCAAGTTTAGACATAAATCAATTGGTTTTCAAAGTCACTGTCATAAGTTACTTGTCCTCCAGCAGCGTGTGCCGCTCATGATGGCTCCACAGCCTTACCAATAATGGGCGTCGCTTTCTGGTCTTTGTTCTTTGTTTGTTTGTTATTATTTGTTTGGGGAGTTTAACCCTTTCTGTGGTTGGGTAACAAGCTCTCCCAAGCGTTATTTGCATTTCCCTGGTGGTTAATGAGTTCAAACATCATTTCAGGGGTCTAATGGCCACGTGAGAGGAAATGCATGCAGGACATGGGGCAGGAAAGTGGGGGGAGGGGGACAGTGTTCTGGGAGCTCCGCAGATCAGTGTGCTCAGTCTGTGTGCAGCAGTCTCACCAGGAAGGACTGGGCCGGGAGAACACCGGCCTTTGTCCCCTCCCTGCTACCTTTTCCAGTGTTCACTGTGGGTTATGCTTACTCCTGAACTCAAAGTGTTTTGATCCACTCAATGAGTCTCAGAATTCAGTCATCAGAAACGGCCAACAATAACTATTTTGAAGTACCCAATGGGAATTACAGTTGCTAGATTATTTGGGAAAACCTGTATGCTATAGGAGAGTTCTTGGCAGCCCAGTCTCGGGAATACATATTCGGGTTATGTTTCCAAGTGAACGGCTGGACATGTTCTCAATGAGGTATTGGTTTTGTCCAAAAAAGAACTGAGCTATTTCCGTGGGATGGTTCATCATGGTGGTGTTCAAATGCTCGGGACCATTGATGACACACCTCAGAATGCATCTTCCCAATAAGGCTTGTACCTCTTCCTTCCTCTCCATCCTGTCAACAGTCCCGGACAAACAACTTTGTGGTCTAGCTTTAGAGAGTGTCCACCACCCTCCTACGAATACATGTTTACTTCACCTACCAGCTCATTAATTAGGGCTCACATCCTTTGTTCAAAACTTGATTTTTCTAGAACCATGTCTGAATAAAGTTAACAGATTCAGGCCTTGGTGTGTATCATCTCAATGGAACATTTAGAGATCATGAACTTGGTGGTGCCATGCTCCAGCGTGCAGATCCTATAAGCCCACCTGAATCTTACAAATTTAAAAAATGGGGATAATAGTAATATTAGCTATTCCAGATTCTCACGAGTTCAAGTGAACTCGTGTGTGCATGTGTGCCATTTCCGGAGAATCCTGTCTGTGTACAGCTGGTAGTTAGTAAGTGGGAGGCATTAGTCTTCCAGCCGCAGCGACTCCCATCACAATCAACCCCATTCTTTCACAGGGCGCCGTTCTTTTTCTCATTGGGCTCTCTGCATAACTTGCTCCTAATTTCTAGGACAGTTAAGCTCACTTTGCCCATAGGGGATTCTCAAAGAAAGCAGCAGGTGTATCAGTGAAGAAGGGAGAGGTAAGAGAGGAGATGACCAGCAGAGCAAGGTCAACAAGACACAGCGGGGCTGGGGTTTGGGGTCTGAGAGAGGAACAGTTCCTAGGAACACAGATTAAATCGAAGAGGGACAGAGAAAGGAGTTTGACTTAGTTAAAATTAGTTTATTTAGGCAACTTTGGCTTGAAAATAGATGTCCAGGAGTATTTCTGACCAAAAGAAGTCCTGAAGTTGATGCAGATTGAATCTGTCTCCATGGTTATGGCCAGAATTCAATGTGGGAGACTCAGAAGCTCAGCAAAGGTCCCCCCTGGCCCAGCCATGCAGCTGTGAGGCGGTGGTTCCCGTGCTTACGAGCTCCCTTGGGAAAGGCCACTGGGCATCTCTCGGAGGGTCGCCCGAACCACAGTCGGAGAGTGACTGCACCGTGTACACAGCATTCAGACTCCATGGCCTTTCCCTTCTTCATGTTTAAGTTTTCTTTCACATTTTGTTTTCCTGGCCCTATGAGGACCTTGGCACATGAGCGTTTTCTAGAAAAGTGAGTAGGGAGCTAAGAAGGGAGAGAAACAGAAACATGAGGAAGGCTTCACATCTGTCAAGACTTTTACATTCATTCATTCATTCATTCATAAAGGCACCAGCTCCATCCCCATTTCTAGGAACATTAATAGGTCACTAAGAATGTTACATTAGGAAATTCTTTACAAATGTATACGGGGGGGTATCTGGATGTGTCTGTGATAATTCTGATTTTTTAAAAAGATCTTATTTATTTATTTAACAGAGAGAGAGAGACAGTGAGAGAGGGAAACCAAGCAGGGGGAGAGGCAGAGGGAGAAGCAAGCTTCCTGCTGAGCAGGGAGCCCGACGTAGAGCTCAATCCCAGGACCCCAAGATCATGACCTCAGCAAAAGGCAGACAGTTAACCAAACCACCCAGGTGTCCCTAAATTCTGATTTTTGTTCATGAGAAAAATAAACAATGATGAAATTGGAGGGGGGATGCTTTCCTTAAATCAAAACTTATTAGAAATTTTGTTAGAATAAGAAAACGGGAAAAATGTTGATTTTATTACAATGATAATTTGTCCTTAACATAAATTATTAAATGTATTAAATTAACAATAATATGTAAACTTTCCTGTTGATTTAGCAGAACCAAGCTTTCCATGATAGCCTCCAATATTTTAAATTGCCTATTAAATATGTCCCCCAAATCAAATGAACATAAATAACTCTGCAATTTAAATTAATTGATAATCTATGATTTGTGTTTTTTATTTCATCTAGGTCTTTGGGTTTGATTGAGAAGATTTTAAAAGCAACATTTCTGTTAGATATTAATGTTAACATTTTAATCTTGTAGATTCAGAACCAATTCATTTTCATGTGAAGCCAATTTAAACTTAATTAAAACCAGATTGTGCTCTATTCTGTGGTTATTACAGATTTCACTCACTGGTACGTATTCCATAGCACGGATTTTTTTTTTCTTTTCTGTTTTTATGCTTTAAATTTATAATTGGTTTCTAAACTTTGCAACAATTTTTCCTATTTGCAAATAACCTGTAGAAGCCTAAATTGCAAGGTTTTTTTGCCTTTTCTTTCACCCCAAATATTTTATTACTGTGAAAACAGAAATTCCTATTAGTTAAGAGTATCATTAATTATATCTTTTTCTTTCTTCCTCCTATAATGTGAGTTCCATGGTAGCACAGAGGGTAATATTTGTCAAATGGTAAATTCATACTAATAGGTCTGAAATATGTTGGTTTTTTTTTTAATCCATAAAGATATTTCTTTCCTTCCTCCTTTTCCCCCACTTCTCCCTCCTTCCTGCTTTGCTCCTTGTGCTCAGGAGGGACGCATCTTGTTGCCCTTCTGTCCTGAGCTCCACTGGCCTTTTAATGCATTGTTGAAATCAGTGTCCTGATGTTTTGCTAAAGATTTTTACATACTACATTCATCAGGGGTAGTGACCTGTGATTTTATTTTCTTGTGGCATCCTTCTCTGGTTCTGATATCGGGGGAATGCAGGTCTTGTAAAATGAGTTCAGGGAAGTCATCCAGTCCTGAACTTTTGTTTGTTTGGGCAAGTCTTTGATCAGTGGCTCAATCTTCTTACAATAACCGTCTGACCAAATTTTCCCTTTGGTTGTGAGTCGGCCTTGGTGGGTGTATGTGAGTCGTATTGATCCACTTCTCCCAGACCGTCCAGCGTGCTGGGGTATCCCAGTAAACCCTTAGGATCTATTATTAAAGAGCTGTAATAGTCAGGACAGTGCAACAGTGACATGAGGGTAAAGAAATAGAAGAGAAGGGATGTCCAGACAGACCCACATATATACGGCTAATTGATTTTAAAGGCACCTGGGTCATTTGAAAGCGAAAATATGACCATGTGAAGAAACCATATTTGTCTTTTCTATTTTATTTAAATAAAGGTAATCTCTTCTTTTATATATATATGTCAAATATATGACATATATATGTCAAAAAACATCAATCTGTATATAATTAAAATCTGCTGAGTTTATTTCATGCGAATTATGTGCCAATAAAGTTAATAAACATGTTATTTAGAAAACAGAAAAAGAGAGAAAAAACTGCGCCATTGTAAGATTATTTTACTTGACTAATTTTGACATATTTTTCTGCATAAAACTAAATGGTGAATATTTATTACTTTCCCACTTTTAAAAAGTTGTTAAAAATGTGAATGGTTTTCAGGTAAATTTCCGGGTGTTGTAGATTATGTGGTCGTGTTTTCAGCGGC
>NW_019155420.1:3052-5886 GCF_002288905.1 Enhydra lutris kenyoni | reverse complement strand
CCCCCAGAGAGCACCTGTGGCTACTTAGATAAGTCCTTTGAATGTGCTTGTTCAACTATAAACTTCATACTATTGGTACAGACATATTCTGCCCTCCTTCATGTTTATCTACAAAGCATATGACTAACGTTTGTCCTTCATCGACTCTTCTATTGGTTACTGTTTCTATCTAATAAAAGCGAGACTGTGGAGTTACTCGGCACAGAAGTCTTTTCGACTGTTGTCCCCTGCTCCCAATCTCTTGCAGCTGACTTGTTTTTGCCTAATTCTTCTCCCATTCGCTGACTGGAAGCGGCATTCCTGGTTCAATTGTGGTAGTTTATATGTCTCTAGGAATGCATCTATTTCTTCCAGATTGTTAAAATTGTTGGCATAGTTTTGTTTGTAATATGTTCTTATAACTGTTCATATTTCTTTGGTGTTGGTTGTGATCTCTCCTCTTTCATTCATGATTTTATTTATTTGGGTTCTTTCTCTTTTCTTTTTGATAAGTCTGGCCAGGGGTTTATCAATCTTATTAATTCTTTCAAAGAACCATCTCCTAGTTTAGTTGATTTGTTCTATTGTTTTTCTTGTTGTTGTTGTTGTTGCTGTTGTTGTTTCTATTTCATTAATTTCTGCTCTGATCTTTATGATTTCTCTTCTCCTGCTGGGTTTAGCCTTTTTTAGTTGTTCTTTATCTAGCTCCTTTAGGTGTAGGGTTAGGTTGTGTATATGAGACCTTTCTTGTTTTTTTGAGAAAGGCTTGTATTGCTATATATTTCCCTCCCAGGACTGCCATTGCTGTGTCCCACACATTTTGAACCATTGTGCTTTCATTATCATTTGTTTCCATGAATTTTTTCAATTCTTCTTTAATTTCCTGGTTGACCCATTCATTCTTTAGATGGATGCTGTTTAATCTCCATGTATTTGGGTTCTTTCCAAATTTCTTCTTGTGATTGAATTCTAGCTTCAGAGCATTGTGGTCTCCAAATATGCAGGGAATGATCCTAATCTTTTGATACCAGTTGAGACCTGATTTATGACCCAGGATGTGATCTATTCTGGAGAATGTTCCATGTGCACTAGAGAAGAATGTGTATTCTGCTGCTTTGGGATGGAATGTTCTGAATATATCTGTGATGTCCATGTGGTCCAGTGTGTCATTTAAGGATTTTATTTCCTTGTTGATCTTTTGCTTGGATAATCTGTCCATTTCAGTGAGGGGANGTTAAAGTCCCCTACTATTATTGTATTATTGTCGATGTGTTTCTTTGATTTTGTTATTTAAGTGGTTTATATAGTTGGCTGCTCCCATGTTGGGGGCATAGATATTTAAAATTGTTAGAGCTTATTGTTGGACAGACGCTTTGGGTGTGATACAGTGTCCTTCCTCATCTTTTAATATAGTCTTTGGCTTAAAATCTAATTGATCTGATATAAGGATTGCCACTCCAGCTTTCTTCTGATGTCCATTAGCATGTTAAATTGTTTTCCACCTCCTCACTTTAAATCTGGGGGTGCTTTCCGGTCTAAAATGAGTTTCTTGGAGGCAACATATTGATGGGTTTTGTTTTTTTATCCATTCTGATACCATGTGTCTTTTGATTGGGGCATTTTTCCCATTTACATTCAGGGTAACTATTGAGAGATATGAATTGAGTGCCATTGTATTGCCTGTAAGGTGACTGTTACTGTCTGTATATTGCCTCTGTTCCTTTCTGGTCTACTACTTTTAGGCTCTCTCTTTGCTTAGAGGACCCCTTTCAATATTTCCTGTAGAAATGGTTTGGTGTTTGCAAATTCTTTCAGTTTTTTGTTTGTCCTGGAAGCTTTTTATCTCTCCTTCTATTTTCAAAGATAGCCTAGCTGGATATAGTATTCTTGGCTGCATGTTTTTCTCACTTAATGCTCTGCATATATCATGACCGTTCTTTCTGGCCTGCCAGGTCTCTGTGGATAAGTCTGCTGCCAATCTAATATTTTTACCATTGTATTTTATAGACATCTTTTCCCAGGATGCTTTTCAGGATTTTCTCTTTGTCGCTAAGACTTGTAAATTTTACTATTAGATGACGGGGTGTGGATCTATTCTTATTGCTTTTGAGGGGGGTTTTCTGGACCTCCTGGATTTTGATGCTTGTTCCCTTTGCCACATTAGGGAAATTCTCTACAATAACTCTCTCCAATATACCTTCTGCTCCCCTCTCTCTTTCCTCTTCTTCTGGAATCCCAATTATTCTAATGTTGTTTTATCTTAAGGTATCACTTATCTCTCAAATTCTCCCCTCGTGGTCCAGTAGTTGTTTGTCTCTCTTTTGCTAGGCTTCTTTATTCTCTGACATTTGGTCTTCTACATCAGTAATTCTTTCTTCTGCCTCATTTGTCTGAGCGGTAAGAGCCTCCATTTTTTATTGCACCTCATTAATAGCTTTTTTTTTTATGTCAACTTGGTTAGATTTTAGTTCTTTTATTTCTCCATAAAAGGCTTTTATTTCTGTGGACATTGTTTCTCTAATATATTCCATCCTTTTTTGAGCCCAGCTAGAACATTGAGAATCGTCATTCTGAACTCTAGATCTGACATATTACCAATGTCTGTATTGATTAGGTCCCTAGCCTTCAGTATCGCCTGTTGTTCTTTTTTTTTTTTTTGTGGTGAGATTTTCCGCCTTGTCATTTTGTCCAGGTAAGAGTATACAAAGGAGCAAATAAAATATTAAAAGGGTGGCAAGACCCCAGCAAAATGTGCTTTAACCAAATCAGAAGAGATCCCAAATCATGGGGGGAGGAAGTGAGTAAAAAGAAGTTCAGAAAAAAATTTAAAAAAAGAAAACCATAAAGAAAAAATA